>NC_049170.1:89634286-89759286 GCF_009769625.2 Cygnus olor | reverse complement strand
TAACCTTTGAAACTCTTGGTCAGTTATAGCTTTGTGAAAGATGGAGATGGTAGTCCTGGAGTGAATTATTTCTTGTGAAGATTTGTGTGACCGATGAGTCATTCAGGTGTTGGAATAAGGCCTTGCCAAACACTGTCTCAAGAAAATGCAGTGAAAGTTCTCAGTGTCATAAACTTTTATGTTGTGAATGTAAAGGACTATGTAGAGAATGCACAATTATCTTTTCTGAAGAATTTCTTAAAACATATATCCTTTAGTTGACTCCTAGCGGACAAATGCTTATGCAAGGGTGATACCTTGAAATCAATAGATAGCTGCATGGGGATCATGACATAACCCTCCATGGATGGCTGCAACATCTGTTCAAAGAAATTATGCTCAAAGCAATTTTTTCTATTGTAATTTGTCTAAGGAGACAAGGAAAGCCCTTTTCTCACTCACCTACTTTCAGTACTATTGCTGGCAAAATATTCTTCCTGTACTTCCATTTTAACGAAAGTTAGAAGAAACCTATCTGACAGCATGCTCAATTTGACATGACCATATTGAGTTAAGTTTTCAAAGTAAAAATTCTTTGCTGCTTCCCTACATATTGGCTATTGTTATGGGATAGCTCTGCCAGTGCAATTCTTCATTGGACTGCACTTACATTAAAGAAGAACTGTGAGGGTGTCACCCAGGGAAGGGTTAGGGTCAACACTTGGAGAGTTTGACTGTGAGATGCAGACAAACAAAATGTATATGATGAAGGAAAAAAAACAACAACAGGAAGGTAAAAGGCAATAGTGTCTTTGAGAAAGTCTCGTAAAATATTTATAACTTTGTATTTTATTTTATTTTTAACCAGGCTACTCATGATCTCTGATCACTTCATTTTTATTTTTTTTTTATTTTTTAAACAGAAAAGAAACCTGTGCAAATCCCTTGCTTAAGTCTCTTTAGAAGTAACATGTTAATTATTTCCTTATACCGTTCATAATGAAGTTCAGAGAGGTTTTAATTCTTCAAAACTGGTAGTGTCTAGAAAATAATTTTTTGCACATTAAAACTTATTGTACTATAAGAAGCTAGCATTCCTATGTAGAATGTTATAGCTAGAATAGTATCTAACATTCTTTTTAAAATGAACATTAAAAAAAAGAGGAAAGAATCTGCATTTTCACAAACGAATGAAGACCACACACTGGAAAACAGATAAATGGAAAACTTTTCAAAGGTCTGAAAACAAATATTTCTTTATGGTAAAAAAAAAAATAGTTTTCATAATGAAATACTAGTTCTTTAAAACTTTGTTTGGGAAATTTTGATTTAAACAATTATTTTCAGTTTTAAAAAGGCTATAGGGATAAAATTTCATCTGTTTTCAAATAATTTTCCTATTCAAAGTCTCATTTCATTTTGGAACAGACAGTAACAAAAAACCTAGAAATTGAAATAAAACACTTCAGAATGACCTCTAGTAAATATTTGTGTTACCCTGAATAATTTCCCACTTATAATTTTGGTTCATGGTCATTTTTGAGATTTTAATTTTTTGTGATTTTCTGTGGTAGGGAAAAATAAAGCTTAAACTCAGTGAGCTTAGGAAAAAATATGTCACTTTCAGTTCTTTGAATATATGTCTTTATATATTTAAGAAAGGCCTACTCGAAAATATATATTTTTAAAAGCCTCAATGAGTTTGTTGCACTGTAATGTAAAATTATTCAGATAAAACTGCAGGGCTTTGTATCTTTGAAAATTTCATTCAATTTTGAATACCTAAAACTGAACTGAAATTTTGGCAGACATTTGAAAATTGCATACATATTGTGTAAATGGAAAGCCTTTTCTTCTCTGAGATGAGAAAAATATAAGAAAATATGAAAGAATAAAGTGGAGGAGATATTTATTGAAACCTTACTATGTCCCTTCCATACATCATCTCTGTTCATAAGTTTGTCATAGACTAAGAGAAAAAAGAGCCTTTGTAAAAGGCTCGTAATTAGCTTTTGACCCTGCTCAGGTGGGACAGAAGTGCTAAGTAATTATTTATGATTTTATTTCAGTATTAGAATTCCACCAATAACACATACAAAATAGTAGAGGAACTCTTCTGCAAATTGGAGAAAGGGTCTTGGTAACATTACATGCTTTTTAAATTTACCTGGTTCTGTTTGTCATATTATCTATTGCCCTAAGCGTTTTGTTTAAATGTTAATCTATTTTTAAATATTAATCCTGAGCAAAATTTCAAACTGAAATACACATTTGATTGGTGACTCTGAAAATACTGATATTTAATCATATTTTTATGAATGGTTAGCATTTAACATGTTCTGCTGTTAGCTTCATCTCCATTTTCAACTTCTTTCTTCCCCCTGTATTTTCTGAAGAAATGGTTTTGTGAAATTATTTGATGACAGTCCCCCTTTTTAAAGGTCCTGCCTTGAAACACAATCCTAGATATTTTAACTGACTGTCACCACAGCATGGCTAAAATTTCAGCCACTGTTTATCAGAGGCATAACTCCTTAGTGCCAGATCTGAACTAATCCCTTTAGTGAAGTATTCTCCAGCTTTATAGGCTCAATTAAATGTCTGCCCTTGTAAAGAGAAGGCTATGTAGCTTTGTAACCCCAAAGAATACCAGAATAACTACTTTCTGAAAGACAGAGAAAAAATTTCCATAGAGATGACCAAGAATGACTGACTGGTGAGTAAGAAGTAGAGAACTGTCTTCAGTAGTATAAAGAGGCTAAGAGGATCTAGTTCAGAAATAAAAATGGCTTGTTAAGGAAGATCAACAACTCTTGTAGCTTGTGCTTTCTGAACTATGGTAAATAGCTGATGGAAAACCTACTAAGTGACATGCAAGTTTAGGCAGCTGTCAAAAAAATGTAAAACAGAACAGGCATTTTTCTGCTGACACAAGGTTGGATAGAAATAACAAAGTAGTCTCTCTCCTGTTAAGAGGCAAAAGTGAGGATTCACAGAAAATGAAGCTAATAAAAAGTTCCAAAGTTTGCTGGGCCTACACCTGGAAAAAGAAGCCAATGCAGTCATTTGTTTGGGCCATCTACTCTACGACAGATTAAAAGAGTTCATCAACAACCAGCACCAGAAAACTGTTTGGCAAAAGCCTTCTAAAGTAAGATTTTATCTCCCCTAGGTTTGCTAAAAGCAAAGGAAAAGCAAAGGAAAAGCAAAGGAAAATCAAATCATACTTCTTTTGAGGTTAAAAATCTAGTCTCTGTTTTTTCTCCAAAATGTCTGGACTGCAAATATAAATGTTAAACAAAATGTTTAAACAGTGCCAAATATTACTTGACCATTTTGCCAAATAGCAGTTATGGCAAGTAAACAGAATGTGATTAATCAGTATCATTTCTTGACATGCGCATTAATGGATTTGCATATTTCACAAATCATGTTAGTAGACTGGCAAATAATATTGAATGCTTTGCAATGTGGAATTAGGTAGAAAGAGAAGGTCAAGAATGCAGTTAGGATAATGCATGGGGCTCTATAGGACATTGAAAACACTGAAATTTGCTTGCCAGACTTTTATTTGGAAATGAAAATGTTTGATTTTTTTAATATAAGTTATGGAAAACTGGAAAAAAATGCCATCATTGCAATTCATGAATTGCAAAAGATCAGTAATAGTTTCTGGTATAATTATAGTTCACAATTAATTTACTGATGTGTATTCTGCTTGGGAGAAGTTTCTAGAATTTCCATCCACAGAGGAATGGGGAGGAACTCTTCAGGGTTCTTCTAGCTTATGCAAAAACAAAAAGGGAAAGATTAAGAGCAGAGGAGAGATTTCATACCACCATTCCCTGTCTTCCCCTCTAATGGCAAAGCAGTGTGATTGCATGGTGGAAAGTCATCTGTGAGAAGATTCCCTTTGCAGACATTGCAATCCTCCTCATTTTACCACTGTGTCTGTCTCCCTCATCACCTTAAAAGGTTAGGAAAGAGAAGTTATGATGAGAATTAGGACCATATCTGAGTAATATGTTATACCCACTTCTGAAAATGGAATATATGGTAAAGTTACTGATGTGTCTGGTGATCACAAATTTTAATTGTGGCAGTAAGGGGTTGTCTGAGGAGTTCTGGAGTGAAAAAGAGAGAAGTAAAGGACATCCATGTCATTCCTTTTAGCCTTATAGTGAAGTTGCTTGTACCATTTTTTTTTTAAATATATATATTTTATTTTGAAAATTTTCATGTTCTTCAGTTTTCTTGAAGGGCTTTTTATTCCTGATTTTCTTGTTTGATACCTTCTTTCTTTCAAGGTACTTCATATGTTTCCCAGTCATAATCTTATCTAACAAAAGAAATGAAAGCCTTTTACACTGTATTACCTTATGTTGCAAGAAGCTCAGAGGTAATCAAGCCCCCACTATTTTCTTCTTTTTGTCCCTTTTTTCTGCCAAGACCTCCATCTGCAGCAGGAGTGAACCTGCTATCATTCCACTTCTATGGTCAAATCAATAACAAATGCTTCAGTTAAGCTCTATTCGCAGTTTGAATCATCTCTACCTCTGCAATGAGTCATGTCCTCTCAGGGGCAAGCAGGAAATGCATGCCCCTTTTCTCTTAAAGGACAAATTCATTTTGAAGCTTGCTTATTGGGATGATCTTCACAATAAAGTTGGGTGTGATCTACTTTTATTGTATCATTAATATTCTCTTTGAAAAATTTAAAATATCAGAAGTCTGCCACATTGACAGACTAACACTGACTCCCTAGCATGACTGAGGGCTTTACAGAGTATCCTTCTCTGGTGGTTTTATAAGCTTCACCAACCAAATCTTCAAATTCAGATCTGATACTGCTGGGTGGTTGTGTAGTATGCTGTAGTACACACAACTTGTTCAGAATAGTGTAGAAGGTATTGTTGGTATGTCAGATACAAATGATTGTCATGGTTTCTTATTTATCTGTTGACAATCCTTGTTAACTGGAAAAAAATATGAAAGTTAATGAAAGTTCTGTTTATCTCTGGTGATGTATATTGACAGCTCTACAAGATACTAGCTCATGGCAGTCTTTGTCCGTCACTACTTAGTGCATGTGAATATTTCTGGAAAGAAAACAGATAATAATTTATAAAGGTTATGCATGCTGAGAGAGGATAATAACTGTGCTTCAGAAGTGGCCCTGATCAGACATGGGGAACTTGGATCAGTAGTTTGTGTTGGTATGTCTCCCAGGATTATTGCAAGATGTTCTACCACATGAGATGATATTCTGGTAGTTGATTATTCTAGTCACTGATTCTTCCTACTCATTTTTTTTTCTATCATTACTGACTCTTACTGACTATTCTGTGGTTAAAGGTAAACCAGCAGCGTTGACTTAGAGAGTAATATATAAACCACAGATTTGTAGTACATATGTAATACTATATAAAATAGCTTAAAGCAGTATAGAAAATAAAGGTTCTACACTTTTACGATGAGAAACCAGACAAATACTGGGAGAGAAGGTAAGGAGCATTGCAAGAAAGACAAGGACATAAATTGCAGATAATTCATTTGGTAGAATTTGAGAATACCTTGTAAATATCACCTAAAGTACAATTTCTGTTGGTAAACAGATATAGGAGAGAAAAAGCTCAGGAATTCAAGCTGTGAAAGATATCCATATATTTAACTTCTATTTAAATGCTATTGCCTGAAGAATCTAATTAATTAATACTAATTATAAAAGTAGATTTATGTTTTTATTAATTAATAAGTGTATAAATATTTTTTTATTTTGAGATAGTTAATATTGACATTATAACCTTTCTTGCTACAAAATGAAGTTGTAGAACTAAGATATATAGATAGTACTAATCAATGATTTTCACTAAAATGTTAGTTTATTCCACCTATTTATGGAACAGTAGTTAATTAAGAAGTCTTTAAAATTCCCCTGTAAGCCTATAAATGTTAAAAATGTTTTACATGTATATAGAATTAAATAGTAGCAGATTATACCTTCTGTTGAGTTCTAAAAAATACCACACCCTACTAAAAATCTTTGTTTCATGACATTACTGTTAAGTCATGTCCAGTTAAATAGAGCTGAATTACAAAGAAACAAGCATAAAACTATAAAAGAACAGTCTAATTGGGTTATAAATTTGCTTACAGGCTGGTTGACCTTCCATTTCCCCATCCTCAGCAATAAATTGGAAGTTTTTTTTTTTTTTTAACTACAACAACAAAAAGAACAAACACTTTTATAGTGATGCATATATAAAAAGAATCAACCAAGCTGAAACTATTCAGTTCAGCTTCATCTGTTTCTTCATATGGATGTTAATAGACACATTATCTTAATGTCTCACCCTATCAACCTAACTTGAATTTCTGATTTTGCCTGACAACAATCCATTCATGTCTTTTGTGAAACAATTATACTGAGGATGTCAGGGCTACATCTTTAATTTGAATTACTTATATGTGGCTTAAGAACATAAAGTAAAATTGCATTGCATTATACACAAAGCTGTAAAATATAACAATCTTATTAAAGCAGCCTGCTATCTCCAAGTAAACAGCCCAAAAGTATCCTAAAAGGTAAAGGAAAAACACATTAGCTCCATTAGAAAATCTACCTTCATTTTTGCATTTGGAATAGGTAGGTTTAAAAAGTTGTTTCTTCTGTCTCCCTCTCTTTCAGTAAATATAGTCAGAAAGTCTAAAGTTTTGAGTTACAAACTATTTTCTGCTGTTTGGACTTCTGTGAGAATGTCATAAATGGAGGTTTCCCTTTAGAATCAGGAAAGCTGTGGCTGGTGGCTTTCATCAGGAAAAGGACATCAGGATTATTTTTCCCAATGTGAAATACAGAGAAGAAAAGGTCATCAGGGAGGCCAGAGGCAGAAATGAAATTGAACGGAGGCTCCTACTTATTAGTACTGCTGTTTGTTCACTTGAAAACTCAAACGAGAGGATAAGAACCTGCACTAGGATTTCTACCCACTGGACCTGCATTGACTGACCACAGTAATAGGCATTACAGACAACCTCTGATGTAGATTTGTCTCTACCATTACTTAGAACACCAGCTATATAATGCTGCAGGTGTGGCAAGGTAGCTCTGTGTCAGCCAGAATAAATGAGGTAGGAGGAAGAGATATAATCTTCTGCAAGACAAATGGATAGCAATGGGACAAGCAAACAAGATACCATGCAGTAACTTTGGATCCAAAACAGAGGCAGCCTAAGTGAAGCTAACTCCAGCTTTTCTGTCAGTACCCGTTTGTCAGATCATAGAATGGTTCCGAGATACAATTCTCAGTAACTTTAGCTACATTTGGACTGAGCAGTGAGCAAACACAAGTACCTCTTCTGCAGTCACTATTCCCTAGTTGTCCCTACCCTCCTGCAAAATGGAACTCTTTTGCTTTGTGCAACTTGCAGCAGTCAGGACAGGGAGATAAAGGACAGCTGTGTACCATACCCCAGCCTCCTGTGGCAGGGAGCCTAGTGCAGGTGAAAGGCATTGATGGCAGCAGGCACTTGAAGTGTTGTAGGGCCTGCAAATTTCTTGACCTTTGCAGAAGGAGATAAATTCAGCTATGGCATATTTGCTAGACGCCTGCTGTATGTGCACACATTCTTTGTGAGTTAAGACACAAGCTGTATCAGAGCAGAGAGCAGGAATTTGAGTTTCTATCTTGCAGCTCTGTGTTCACGGCTCCTTATTTCTACAGGGTCCATGGGCTATGCGTGACATGCTTTAACATGTGAGATTCTTTTGGCTTTAAAATTGAATATCAAAGCACATTCTGGATGCCTAAATACAGCCTTCTTGCACTTTAAATGACCTGTTGTATACCTTCTAGCCTACAGCTGTTCTCCCTAATGGGCACAGGTCTTTTCTTCATTCTGTATGATAACTGCAAGATCTATGTGGATGTCTTGAAGGATATAGGATGTTTTCAGTGTCACTCAACATCCATTCTTAGCCACCTGAACTGTCTTTTGTTTGTGTTGCTGAAGCACCATTTGCTTATTTGGATTTTATCTCACTGTACAAACTATAATTATTTTTCAGTAAAGCCAGTCAATTCAGTTCAAGTATATAACCTTGCTTTCATGAAGTTCACTGTAACAACATTGCTCTATAGCTCTTAAGCAATTGCTCCTCTACTGAGAAACACCTAGGTAAGAACCAACTGGTTTTGGGGGTGATGGTGCAAGTCCATAATGACTAAACTAATGTAGAGACAGTTTCTGGTTTCACAGACTGCAGTTATGGAATTTGGAGGTTAATCTAATTCTATGTTTCTAAATCAAAACATCTAAGCAAGTCAGCAAATTTTTCTTTATATTGGTTTCTTATTTCTGTATACATTAGTACTGAAAAATTGTGACCAAATTTGATTGTACGGTTTACCTATGGGCTATTTGTCTTATGTAGGTTATTTGCTCATTCTTAATTGTGTTCTGTTGCTGGTTACCTAATTTACATGTCCAAAAATTTGTTGGTGGCAGAAATCTCTAAAACAGAATCATTAGCAAGTGCTGCCTGGCTTGCAGTTGATTCTAAATAACGTACATACCTGACTATGCTTAAGTAACTTCGTTAGGTATAAATCAGTATTGTGACAGGAAAAATGATCGTTTCCCAAACTTTTGTGGAAAAAAAAAAAAAAAAGGAATCTTCAACTTGGAACTGGAAAATGCAGCGTTTTTGCAGTGGCTGCCTGAAATTGGCCACTTGGTATGTTTTCTGCTGGTGTTCAATAGCTGCTTTCTGATTGGACAGTGTGCTCATCCTGACTTATTTATTTTCATTTCACTGGCTGTCTTGATTTTTTAAATTATTTTTTTTTAATTATTTTTTTTTATTTATTTAATTTTGTATTATGTTTCTGGCTGAATGGTTATCTCCCCACTATCTTTATTTAATTTTTAAGATAGTCTTGTACTATTTGATGGGCATTAGAGAAGTTATATATCTAAGAAAAGCTACTACAGTGCAATGTTTCTGCATGTTAGTGTTCATTCTGTTTTACACAGTATCTTAGAATAAGTTTTATTTCTGTAGACTCCTGATTTAGCTTACTCCTGAGCTAAGAGAACTGTAAGAAAGTGAATTCCTTTTTTCCTGCAAACTGGTACACCAAAATAGTTTTCACATAGTCCAGGCTGTTGTCAGACAAGAAATGGCAGCTGCCTCTAGCAAGCCATTTGGCTCTAATCCCTCAGTTTTAGTCTATTTTCTAATTTGGACACAGCATTGGTGGTTAGATCATTGTCCAAGCCAAGTATTTAGGCTTTGATCCAATTCAAACATATGATTTAAACATACCCAGGAAATTGAACTATAAAGGCATAGATTTGCTTGATAGATCTGTGTCTAAAAATGAAGAGTAGAGCAATCCTAAAACGATACTCTCAAAATGAATTGTCTTTTTCTTCCAAAATGACAATTTGCTTAAGTTTACTAGAGTAAAAGGTTTCTACTGAACTGAAAAATTAGTGTTACAATATTTATTGTTGATTTGATATACTACCTTTTCTCTGTTTTCATCCTGCTTCAATATATATATACACAAATCTGGCAGGAATAATGTGTTTCCACTGCTATATTCCTTTGCATTGCATTCTTTTGCTCTGTCTTGAAGTATTAAAAATGCATTGCATCTAAAATCAATATGAACTTTTAAGTGGGTACCATATCCCGGGAAAAAGCTTGTTATTATCTGTGAACTCTCCTTTCTCCAAGAAAAATAAAGGTGAAACTTTGCAGTCTTTTCCTCTGCAATTGCATTAGGGATTAGGATAATGAACACTAACATTGTACACTGTAAAAATGTGTCAGTTTTGACTAGAGCAACAAGATGGAAAAACAAATTAATCAACAAAGGGAATAATTGCTGAAGTCACGCACTGGAAATTTTTAATACTCTTTTTTATTATTATTAAAATCTACACTGTATTTCTGTTTTGTTTTTAATAATTGAAATAAGTAAATAAATAAGGATTAGATTGTGGCTTTTACTTGTCTAAGGGTAGGATTTGTACTCCAGATGAAAGGTCATAGTCTATCTCTGGTGCCACTGTTTATGGGTGTAAGTCATGTACATGGGAGCTATTCAGGCTGCACTCATGGATGAATTGGCAGACGTGCTGACAGAGGTGTTATCATTGCTGGAGGCATATCCCTGCCCTCTGCTTTCTGCCCCCACTTTGTGCTGAGATGAGGCACGTGGTTTCACTGGAGAGGCTCCCCTTGCTCCCTTGTGATATGTGCAGTTCTTTCAGGAGATCCAGGGGGAGGAGGTCTCCTCCTTATTTTGTTTGTGTACAGGCAGAATAAACCAAGTGTACTCTTGAATAACTTCTACAATTAGAAGATTTAATTCCTTTTCTGAGGTATTTATCTGCTCTACACAAAATCCTATTCACAGGGATTTCAACATTATTGCTTGACCTAAGTTCATCTGTGTGGGATGCCATTAGATAGATCTCTGCCCTCCTTTCTGCTGAAAGCCTTTGCCACTTGACAGTTCTTCAAAAGGTAGTCCCCTGTGGCTCTCAGTCATGGAGAGCTACCAAGAGAAAAAGAGCAGATGAGCCGCAGAAAGGAATGAAATAATAATGCTTTACCCCACTGGAAAGTGTTTAGCAGACCAGTATTCTCCCAAAGTATAAAGCTTTAGTACTGCTTAAAAATCAATATTTCCATGAGGATTTTTGTTTCTGTATTATTCATGCATCTTAACTTATTTCACAGAAAATAACCCAAATGTTATGACAGGTGTCAACACAAAAGCAAAGACATTTGCTGTCACACTCATAAAGTGTCTCAGGTTCAAACACATATTAGTAATAATTAATAACTGTAGTAGACCTTTTCTTTCAGAAGCAAAATCTTTCTGGTGGAATAGCTGAGTTACTTAACGGGAGCATGGAACTTAACAGGAGATTTAACACTGCATGTTCTGCTATAGTTATTTTCTTCCTGATAGAAATAGGGTAGAAAAGATCTTGACACAAATAACTCCATTGGGTTTTTCTCAAACTACACTAAACACAGGCTGTGTCAGATCCTGTGTAATGGTTCTGCCCTCAGGGCATCAGAGTTCAAGAATCAAATGCAGGCATCAGGGATGGTTATGGTACAAGGGAGTTTTCATCCTCCTGTTCTTTTCCAGTCTATAACTGAGGGAGAATATGAGCAACTCTATTACCCTCATGATCCCACAGCACATCATAATGGTTCCTTCAGCAAAGATCTCTCTTAAAGATGGTTTTTGTGCTGTCAGGGTACAGTAGTGTTGTGGGATGGGGAATTTTCCCTAATGTTTGTCCGCTCTCCTAAATAAATGTATGACGAGCATGGACTGGCTGAGGACAGCCAGGAAACTGGCAACGTACTAGCGGCGTGAAAAATGCTTTTTAATTTTTATTGTGGCATTTTAATAAATGTTGGAAGGGATCAGACATTGCCAAAGCAATTGAAGGCAGGAAAGGGCATATACATAGGTGGTCTGAATTTAAAATGTCATTAACTTTCACCATCATTGCGCTGGCCGAGGGTACAGCTCGTGTTTGCAGTGAACCAAGAGTCACCGAAGAATGGAGAGCAGTACAGTCGGCTCTGGACAGCTTGAGGACTAGGAAGATCAGATCTGTCGGCAGCTGCTCTCTCTTGCTTAGAAAGACAGGTAGGCTGTTCACCCTGCATTCTGTATGTTTGCTAAGGGTGTAAATATACCTCACTGAGTTCTAGCATGAATCTCAAAGACAAAGTTTCTGATGCCTGTACAGAAAAAAAGAAGCTAAGATTTTTAGCTGTTCCTCTTCTACACAGAGTGCAGAGTAAGCATTTTTACTTAACTGCAGTACATGTATTTTAGTCTTCTCTTCTTCTAGGTTAGAAAGTGTTATGAATTTTATCAAATTCATCTGCTGCTTTTGCATGCAATCATTGAAAACTGCAGAATATTAATAATTGTCTAGTTATGGTCTTTATCTCAGAAAAAAAACTTGAATCTTTTAGAGAAACTAAGAGAAGAGCAATGAGAAATGCCAAGAAACCTTGAAGAGGTCTTGAGAATCTTAAAGTGAGAATGGGAGACCCTAAAATAGACAGTAAAATGTGATGTTCTCTTCCTTCAGCCACGTTTTACCCTTCCAATGTGTTCTTCAGCTCTGTTTTGGTCAGTGAAGTACCTGTAGGTATGGTCCTCCAGGAGAAGCAATTCCTTTTCTTGTCTGCTTTTCAAGTACCTCTAGGAAGGGTAGACCAATCAGATAACTTTAAGATCAAGTGTAATATATGTATGCGTGTGTAAATATGTAAATATTACTTAAAATAAAAACTAGATGAGACTTTTCATAGAAGAGGTGAAATCAACACTTTAGTCACCGAGATTCTACAGGGAGGAAAACAACAGCAACAAAAAGACAGCCTCAAATGTTGAGTTTTCAGCAAAAGTTGTGTGAACCATTCATAGATCACCAGTCCTTACCATGGTCTAGATCTCTTTCTGTGTAATCAGTTTAACTCTGTGAGCCAAAATGGTACAACATGGTAAAATTTAAAGCATTTGCAAAGTGATTGTCATTAATTTTGCTTGATTTAGAAAACTCTTCACATTCTACAGTTCAGTATCTCAAAAATTCATTAACTCAATTAATTCAAGCCTTCTACTTCTGAAAACCCACAGTGCATGATATAATAAAACAAAGAAAATTCTGTTAATCATTGAAATGCTCTATAAATTGATGCTGTTACATATTAAACATGGTAACTACATTTGACTCAGGAGAGCTAATTAGTAAATGTCTGTTATAGCCTTTGGTTATTGAAATTCTGGAATACTTAAGTGTTTGCATGAACTATTGATTTCATGGTTCTAGAAAGCTTCTGTGGACTCTCCATTTTCTGCATATATTTTTCTCATAATCACTGATAACACTAGCTGGAACAAGAGAATTCAGTTATGCAACATAATATTTAAGTCAGTAAAAACAGCACAAGAGGTAGAAAATTCTGGCAAATATCCACTATGTGACTTTGTTTTAATCCTAAATTCAACAAGGGTTCTCTGCATTGGAAGTTAAGTTGGATGAGAGTCTCCCTGGTTTTGCCACTGCTACTGGTTCTAGTACATGGAGATGATGTCTGTGGAAAGGCTTTGGTGGGCTTGGAAGAACTTGGTCTTAAAGAACAAGATGTTTCATGCATCACCTACTCTATTTTAATAGAAATGTTCATACTTACAGGAGGCACTCATATTCAGCACTCAAGATGATTCATCTGTTTTCTGCTGCAGGATTTTGTGTGCACAAACTATATATATTAGCTAAGCTCAAGAATAAGCTGTCTTATTTTGACTAAATGTACTTTCAATCATACAAGCAACCTTATTTTTATTTTTTGAAAATAACACCTGTGAATATATATGTATATATTTTTTTTCCATGAATGATACTTTTATATGGTTAAGGCCTTCCCAAATGTCAAAACCTTCCACACACAGATGTTTGTTTGAGAAATTCTCACACACTTTAATTTCTGGTGTTTGGATGCTTTCCAGTGTTGTCTGAAGAGAAATATGGATTTTCTGTGTTTTTATTAACATTCTTACAGGCTATTATGAAATTGTAATAAATAATAAAAAAAAAAAAAAGGTAAATGGTAGTCTGGCTGTTGGTAATATACAACATTACTGACTTTAATAGAGAAAATGGAAGGATGCTTATGTAGGTTGTCATACAGTCCAAGCTCATGCTTTTGTTTAATGAGAGCTAAAGGTAGCTAGAGAGAAGCTCTTTCACGCTGCTCTAGTGCAAAACTAAAACACTTCTGTATATCCATGCTGAGAGTTCTGTTTACTCATTTTCCAATTCTAATAAGGAAGCTAGCCCAATTAAGTGGAATAAGCCAGACAATTATGCTATGGAAGATTTTAAATCAAGTATTTCAAAAGGGTCTTAGGGAGTTGGGTGCCATGGTTCTCAGGATATTTTATGTACCACTACATCTGAAGCAGAGCGTGTTCTATCTTTTGGACACACCTGTAGTTTCTGTATTGAAATATGCAAACATTATTTTCCCAAGTGTATGTTAACTATTTTCTGTTACATACACTAGAGCAGAGGACTGACGTGTAACAACTGTGAAAGTAACAGTTACATGCCTTACTTTTGGAGTTATTAAGGCTGGTTGACTGTCTAGATGACCTCAGTGTCCAACGTAACTTTAGTGAGCTGCAAATAAGTGCAGTTTTTAGATTTTAGTTAGGACTGTAGGAGACTGTTCACTGCAGTGACCTTAGCAGTGTACACTTCTATGACCTGAATTATTGTTATGTGTTTTTTGTTTGTTTTGACAAATAAGACCATATTTGTTTATTAAAATGTTGTTACTAAATATTTTATTTTGGAATGAAATGCACAGGTAACTAAAGTTCTGTCTTTAGAAAGCTTTCATGAGAACACAAACATAATGTACTAAAGATTATATGCTTAAAGAGATACAGAAAAATGCTGTGAACAATTATAGATAGCATGTGTAATTTTCTCTGCGACTGTCAATAGAACATGTCTGTTAACCACAATAATGATATTAAAGAAAATACTTAGTTTTCTAGACATTTTTCACTTTGGTAAAACAACAAAAAATTCTAAGGAACTTCTGTTTTGTTAACATTTCCTTAAAGTATTACTTACAATACCTTTTTAATTTTTTATTTTTTTCTCATTAGAAAAATGGATACTGGAAGAAAAAAGCAGAAAGAAATAAGAAATCTCTTTTGCAGAAGATGTAAGTGAAAGATGCAAGTGATTTTTTAAACATTAGCAGCATTAGTTCTACAATTAATTAAATAGTAAACATTTATAAATATACATATATTCCAACATACTTTAAGAAAATATACATTTCTGTTGCAGCATAGCCCAGTTTAAAAAAAAAAAGTAAATAATTGTACATTTTGAGATTTTACTTCCTACTAACTCCTGTTTTGTTATAAATAAAATAATCAAAGCTATCTCAGGTGAGAGCTTAATACACTTTCATTGATATATTTTATTTTAATAGAAGCTGTAAAAAAAAAAGCAGATCACATGATATTTGAAGCTAAATTATTCTTTTTTTTTTTTTTTTTTTTTTTCCCCTAACAACTGAACATTTCATCTTTCATTGGATGTGTTTTATTGGTGATTAACTACAGGTAATTTGTTTAATAATAATGATAAATTTCAGATGTATTTCTGACACACATAGGTATCAACTAGCCAACAGTCATCTTCAAAAATGCTTCAAATTCTACGTCTTCATATATGTTCACTCTTGTTCAGACATCTTCAAGAATTTAAAATGATTGTTTGCCCAGCTATTCAAAAACAATTCACAGACATGTGGAGTCAAGAAATTACATATTACTAATAAGTGCAGAGAGATATTAGTTTCTAACTCTTACATGAAAAACCAGCAGGGATATTTAACGTAGTGATTTGTATTGGGTTTATGTGGCAAGTGTTTGCAGGGAGCCTGCAGAGATGGCCTCTGTGAGCAGAGCCCAGCAGCTGCCCTATGTCAGATCAGAGCCAGCTCCAGATGGCTCCAAAAGGGACCCGTTGCTGGCCAGACCTGAGCCAGGGAGCAACCCTGGTTTGGCCTGTGAGAGCAGATTTAAGAAAGGGAGGAACCTGCTGTGCAACAGCAGCTGGGAGAGAGGAGTGAGAAACAGCCCTGCAGACCCCAAGGTGAGTGCAGAAGGAGGGCAGGAGGTGCTCCAGACATGCAGCAGCAGTTCCCCTGCGGCCTGTGGAGAGGCCCCTGGTGGAGCAGGCGGTCCCCCTGCAGCCCATGGGTCCCACATGGAGCAGATCTCCACGCTGCAACCTGTGGAGGAGCCCCCGGTGGAGCAGGTGGATGTGGCCTGGAGGAGGCTGCGGCCCATGGGGAGCCCCTGCAGGAGCAGGCCCCGGGCTGGAGCTGCAGCCTGCGGAGAGGAGCCCATGCAGGAGCAAGGGGTCTGGGGGGAGCTGCCGCCCATGGGGGACCTGTGCTGGAGCAGTCTGCTCCTGGGGGATAGACCCCGTGGTATGGAGCCATGCAGGATCAATTCAGCAAGGACGGCATACCATGGGAGGGACCCCATGTGGAGCAGGGTCAGAGAGTGGCTGTGAAGGAGCAGTGGAGACAAAGCGTTAGGGCCTGACCACAGCCCTCGTTCCCATGCACTACTTAGGAGGATGAGGTAGTAGAGAGTGGAGGATGGGGAGGTATTTTTATTTTTGCATTTAGTTTCTCACTGTGGTAGTCAGTTAATAATAGGCAATAAATTATATTAATCTCCCTACTTTGAGTGTGTTTTGCATGTGATGGTAAAGGGTGAGCGATTTCCCTGTCCTTGCTGCAACCCTTAAACCTTTTTCTATCATACTTTCTCCTGCTTTTCCTTGGAGAAGGTGGAGTGAGAGAGCATGGCAGAGTTTAGCTATCCATCATGGTGAAACTGCCACATAAGTCTACCATCTTCGTGCAAGAGTCTATATTTTCAAAAGCCAACTTCATACACCATGTCAGTGTGAAGGAGGCACGGTATTTCTGTTTTTAATCTATTTGGCGATAAATCAAGAGTTATATTCCCCGCTTTTTTATTTTCTAGGTTACCTTTGCCATTGTCTTAAAGTAACTAGCATGTTTCAATCCTTCTTTTGGCTACAACATTTATTTAGGAACAAATTTTAATTATATTGTATGGGGAAGGTGTACGCCCTTTGGTATCACAGCAGCTTCCTGTACCAACCCAGCACTTATTGCACATTAGGAAAGCACTGTTTGGTTTGAGGCAGGAGTTCTGTGATATCTCTGTCTTTAAGTGTACTACTTTGGAATATATTTCTAAAGGTATGTCTGCATATTGAAATTTAGTTTGGCACATTTTGTTTCTTGCTCAGCCTTTGTTAATCAGATCTTTTTCTTCTTGATGGCAAGGCAACTAAAGCAAGGCCTTTCTTCATGGTCAGACTCTGCACTAGCAAAGTGTAAATCAGGCTGCTAGAAAGTTTTGGTAAAACTTGCTGGAGAATTTGTTGGAATTTTTCATACAGCTCTAGAAAAAAACAAGAGCAGTCCTTTATTGAGACTGTTGTGTTCTTCTATCACTTGTACTTCCCTTGGCTGCATATCGGGACCCTGCGGGAGAGTTATGGGATAGCATGAGGTATATGACTAGCTAAAGAGTTTTAAAAGGTAAGGTTTTTCATACCTTGCCTTAATTATTAATTACATCTTGTATATAAGATTTTATTTTCGTATGGTACAAAATGGAATCAAGATATTTTAGCGTCTTCTTTCTTCACTGCAAGCTGCCTGCTTCTTTAGCTGCTACTTTTGTCTTCTGCTACAACTGTCTTCGCAAACCTACAGTCATTCACTTGGCCACTGCAAAAGTGACAGAAACAGACACAATTAACCACGGTTATTGCCTTCCTCAGAAATTTTTGGGCTCTGTTAGCCTTTTACCTAGCTATGTTTTCTTTTCTTTCTTTTATAAGTAGATTGTTTTAATATTTTTTTAAAGAATCTTTTGATTCTTTTTTTTTTTTTTTTCAAAAAGAATATATATATATATATATATATTCATCACTAACTGGAAGAGAGGAAACATAACCCCCATTTTTAAAAAGGGAAAAAAGGAAGACATGGGGAATTATAGGTCAATCAGTCTCACTTCTATGCCTGGCAAGATGATGGAGCAGATCCTTCTGGAAGTTACACTAAGGCACATGGAAAAAAAGGAAGTGATTGGTGACAGCCAACATAGGCTTCACTAAGGGCAGAAATCTGATGGCCTTCCACGACAGGGTTACAGCATTGGTGGATAGGGGAAGAGTAATTGACATCATCTACCTGTCCTTGTGCAAAGATTTTACACTGTCCCCCATTATATCCTTGTCTCTAATTTGGAGAGAGGTGGAGTTGATGGATGGACCACTCGGTGGGTAAGGAATTGGCTAGATGGACACATTCAAGAGTTTCAGTCAATGGCTCAATATCCAGTCAATATCAATATCAGTAACGAGTGGTGTTCCTTAGGGATCAGTATTGGGACCTGAGCTGTGTAGCATCTTTGTTGGTGGCATGGACAGTAAAATTGAGTGCAGCCTCAGTGAGTTTGCTGATGACACCGAGCTGAGTGGTGCAGCTGACACCCCAGAGGGAAGGGATGTCATCCAGATGGACCTAGACAGGCTTGAGGGGTGGGCCCGTGCGAACGTCATGAAGTTCATCAAGGCCAAGGTCCTGCTGCTGTGTTGGGGAAATCCCAAACACAAATACAATCTGGGTATAGAATGGATTGAGAGCAGCCCTGAGGAGAAGGACCTGTGGGTGCTTGTTAATGAGAAGCTTGACATGAGCTGGCAATGTGCTCTTGCAGCCCAGAAAGCCAACCATATCATGGGATGCATGAAAAGAATCATGGCCAACAGGTCAAGGGAGGTGATTCTCCCCCTCTACTCTGCTCTTGTGAGACCCCACCTGGAGTACTGTGTACAGCTCTGGGGCCCCCAGCATAAGAAGGACATGGAAGTATTAGAATGAGTCCATAGGAAGACCACAAAGATGATCAAGGGGTTGGAGCACCTCTCCCATGAAGACAGGTTGAGGGAGTTGGGGTTGTTCATCCTGGAGAAGAGGAGGCTCCAGGGAGACCTTATAACAACCTTCCAATACCTAAAGAGGGTCTTCAGGAAGGCTAGGGAGGGTCTCTTTATCAGTGAGTGTAGTGACAGGACAAGAAGTAATGTCTTTAAAACCCTAACCATTCTATGATTTTAAGTGTTAAGTTCTGTGATAAAATATTTGCTTTATATATTGAAAAATGATTCTTTTTAATGGCACCTAAACTCAAACACAAATTGGGCAGTCTGGACAGTATTTGTGACAAGATAATGTATGAATTTGTATAAATGGAAAGCAAATCACATACAGTGTATATAAATACATATTTTCAGAGATAATACCTAACAGAGAAAAAAAAGCACAATAAAATGTTTATTTTTTTGCACAGCCGATAATAGAAGTATTGATTTTACCCATAACAAAGCTCTCAATTGCATCTTCTTTTCTTCCATGAAACAAAATGATTATAGCTGTGTCAGAGATGCAAGCTATTGTGAAACCGAACCAGTTATATGTAGTTTCTCCTGTGTAGTACTTGTGATTTATAACCTCTATTATTTGAGATTCACACAGAATTCCTGAGTGAATCTTCTCGTCTTAAACATCCACAAGCAGCTACTGAGACTTAGGAGTGAGCTAAAAAATCATCAGCCTTCTCGATCATGTCTGTTTTCTTTTGTTGCTTTGATTTTTCCCTTGAAGGATAGGCAGGTTTCCTGATTTATCTCTTCCTTCTTCTTACATCCTTGAAGGCAACTTGTGAATAGAGCCGGATGTTCTTTCTTTTATCTCTGTTGGCCTCTGGAAATCATGTGGAGGTGAGATTTTCTTCTGTGGATGAGTGAATATATTTACCATGGTCTCAAGCAGAATGTTGTTTGATAATGTGCACCTAGTAAGACGAAGGGAAACACAGGAATAAACAATAAAAATAATTTTGCTGGATATAGTCTCTTTCTCGTAGATCTAGGCTATGTATCTCTGTGGCTGATTCACTACATCATGAAGTAGGTAACTGCTTTTCCCAAAATTGATGTACTGTCAGGAGTAGCACTGGCTCTTTCTCTGAAAAAGACTTTAAAAGGTGCGCATCACGAGAATGAGAAAAGGAGACTTACTTTCCTTCCATGAAAATACTTAATTTGTCTAATATATATATATTTTTTACCTACATTGTTGGTGTTAAGAGCTTTCTTGGCTTGTATGTTCGTCCTTTCGTCCTTTCGTCCTTTCGTCCTTTCGTCCTTTCTTTCCCCTCATTGTTTATACCATGATGTGCAGATCCTTCCTTCCTTCCCTTATTCATTCTCAATGGACAATTTAATGTTTAGTGGAGCTTTGGGGAAAAATCCTGTCTGGAAGCATCAATCCTCATAATTTATGACAACTGTCAAAACTTCATGAACAGTGGATTTAAAAATCTTTTCTGATAAAAGCTCCCCTTTGCAGTAATGTCTGACCTGTGTGAGTGGTAACAGTGTGTGCTTGAGCTTTGCTTCTCTGCCTCAGGGGTACTGCAAATCAGAGGCTTCTGAGACATGACGACTTTTTCCAAAGGACTAGACCATCAGCGACGAGACGCTGGAGGGTAGCCCCGCAGAGAGGGATCTGGGGGTTGTGGTTGACAGCAAGTTGAATATGAGCCAGCAGTGTGCCCTGGCAGCCAGGAGGGCCAACCGCATCCTGGGATGCATCAAGCATGGCATTGCTAGTCGGTCGAGGGAAGTGATCGTCCCACTCTACTCTGCGCTGGTGCGGCCTCACCTTGAGTACTGTGTGCAGTTTGGACACCACAGTACAAAAAGGACATTAAACTGTTGGAGAGTGTCCAGAGGAGGGCGACGAAGATGCTGAAGGGCCTAGAGGGGAAGGCATATGAGGAGTGGCTGAGGTCACTGGGCCTGTTCAGCCTGGAGAAGAGGAGGCTGAGGGGGGACCTCATCGCAGTCTACAACTTCCTCGTGAGGGGGAGTGGATAGGCAGGTGACCTATTCTCCATTATCACCAGTGACAGGATCCACGGGAATGGTGTTAAGCTGAGGCAGGGGAAGTTTAGGCTGGACATCAGGAAGAGGTTCTTCACTGAAAGGGTGGTTGCACGCTGGAACAGGCTCCCCAGTGAAGTAGTCACTGCACCAAGCCTGTCTGAATTTAAGAAGAGATTGGACTGTGCACTTAGTCACGTGGTCTAAACTTTTGGGCAGACCTGTGCGGTGCCAGGAGTTGGACTTGATGATCCTTATGGGTCCCTTCCAACTCGGGATATTCTATGATTCTATGATTCTATCAGGTTGCACCATTTATGGATTTAAATTTTATTTTTTTTAAATTTATTTTCAGGTTATTGTGAAATGTCAAACCTTATAAAATGCCAGGCAGAAAATATTTAGGTGAAGTCAATCCACATGTTAATAAAATGAGTATTTTTTTGAACATACTTTTTCCCCCTCGATAACAGTTGGAAGGACTTACTTTTGCAAATGACTAGTGACCATTGCAAGATGTTCGACAAGGCTGAGAGATCTGTGGTCAAAGACAGATGTATTCATCTCATAGCATTACTCCATTCTGTAGTAATCTGACTGCTGATAGGATGTTGCGAAGATGGTGCTTTACTCCATCTGAAATTCTTCACTTGTCAGAGCCAGAATTCACTGTAATGGAGTGACTGGATTACTACAGCCATAGATGGTTAGGAAATAGAGAAGAAGATTGTCTCTATTACTTCTTCATAGTCAATAAATATTTACTGGTGAAAAAGAGTATTTTCTAAAAGGTGTGTTTTGTGCCTTGCTGCACTTCTGGTGGGGTGTGTTGGACTATGTACTATGCTTCAAGCCACCCATCAGAGGGCCTGAACAACTTTTGTTGTTAAAACTGAAATCCTGTTTTTCCTGGGTTCATACATTTCATGACTGCAGTTGACAGCCCCCAGCATTTCTGGGAAGTTAGGAGTGGAAACCCTCACAGCTTTGGTATAGTTCTGCTTACTGTTTCCCTAAGCAATCCATACTAAGCAGTTTGTACTATTTTTAGTGAAATGCGTTTTTCTGTCAGGGCCTTCAGATCTGATCTTAAAAGCTTTCTTTTAATGTTGACATTGAAAAGATGTTCTTGTACTGGAAGTCTGGATATGACTGGCAGCAATTTCTTTGCTCCTACTTATGTTCCAATGCATGGCTGAATTCCACAGTTTTTTTTTTTGAAAGTGTTTCTGAAGAGTAATTTTGGCCTTGATTCCAGAAAAAAAAATTAAGTGAAAGATACATATGGTGAATTAGCTATCTGATCTCTTGTTATTTGGATGTAAATATAAAGGAAAACAAAATAAAAACACAACAAAACCCAACATGTATTTTCTCCCACTTAAGAATAAGTCAAGACTTCACTGAGAATCATGTGTAAACTATGAATTTCCCCGCCTATTTTTGTCTGTCAGATGTCAAGCAAAGAAGAGTCATCAAAAAAGGGCACGTCTTTTCTTCATTTCTTCCAAGGACCTTATGGTTAGAAAAGTCGTCTGGAATATAGGAGACAAAACATCAAATCCTATAGTTGCTTAAGGGCACTTGAGGCCTTTTTTTAATGTCCTAAATTACAAGTAACAGGATATAACGTGGTTGGAATTCTCTCAACCAGTGCTGCTTAAGACAATGCACAATATATGAAAAAAATGCACATTTGTTTTAGAGTGAAAATAGAAAGGGTACTTTGGTAGAAAGGCTACTGGAGAGACATTCAATAATGGAGGAAGAGCTTGGTTTCTGTTTTCTGTTCCAGTTCACTTAAAATATTTTTATAGAAAAAGTAGCAATGGCAACTGGCTCTATGGAGGAATGCATATTGATATCCAGAATAGACTATTGCCATATGAATGGTCTTGAATTTTGGAGAAATTGCCCATTGGGAAAGAGAAAGATTTAAAAGTAATTCAGATCTGTAGAAATCGCTTTACCCACTAGCTAATTACACCAAAGAACAACCAGTCAAATTGGTTTGTATAACTTCAGTGGTGATACTTTCCTTAACTGGCATCTTTGATATTAAAAATACTCTATGCATACATAAAATATTTCAATAATTATCATAGTTGATAGACATAAAGAATCATAGTTCTTTAAATCATTGTGGTTGAGCGCAAAATTATTGATCCCAAACTGGGAAATGGGAATGGAGCATAGCTTCCTGTTCTCCTTCTACTCCTCGTTCCATTATTGTTGAGAATATTTGTAGCTGGACAAACAGCACCACTGAGACCCTAGTGGCTGAATGTGCAGAGCAACAAGTCAGTGGGAAAAGATATGATGAGTTTCAGACACTGAAGCTCTTATAAGTGTCAGACTCGTGACAAGCGATTTCAATGCCTAATCCTGCTGTATGGGAAGTGATGCTTTAATTTGCAATTGAACGACAAAATCCTCAAGTCATCCTTATCTCCTGAGTAAGTGAAGAAAGACTATGTAGTGTAAAAGCTCATTATGACTCTTCTGTGTCATTTTGCACCTTTGGAAAGTTTTTTTTTTTATTATTTTTTTTAATTTTATAATTGCATCTCACTCTAGCATATTTTTATTAACACTGAGATGCAAATTATGAGATACATACCAAGATTATGTGTTTGTATTTACAGATGAAATTGATTAAAAAGAGTATTCATACTTCATCTGTGCTAATTCCAAGTATCCTCTCTGCCATTGATCTTTATAATGTATAATGATTTCTTTCAATCTCCAATGAGAATATAACATGTAACCATTCTTTGTAAGTGTTATTTATTGCTGTCTGTACCAGAGGAAGGTCTCATTTTATAGTCGTTTTACAAGTGGAGAGTAATCTAACAAAGTAATTAGAGTAAATTAAGACAAAATCTAAGATCCGAAACTTTGAAAAGGGAGATGAACTATTTTCTACCATTTTCTAAGCCTCACTCTGTCTCCTGGAGCTGGAGAATACTAATTTTTGGAGTGCTCTCTGTGCTCTACCAGAACTTTTAAGCAGAGATAGAAGCCTTTGAAGAGGGGGGTTTATGTCTTTTGGGAGTTTAAATAATTGGTGCTGGTCACTGAATCCTTTGTAGAAAGTGGATTAGGAACTAGCTGGCAGCTTAGTTACAGAATTATCTGCACATTCAGTGGCTAGATCCGCTGATCTGTTATGAATACTTTCTTCCATTTTAGCTATGAGTGGTAGCATTCAGGATTGCTTTCTTTTTTTCTTACAGCATATGGAAGAAAGTAAGGCATATCAGCATATTCTCTGCATTATTTATGATATCCTTTAACAAGTTGCCATAGGGATATAGCACACACAGAAATAAGGCTCGCATAGAATGAGAAGAAAAAAAAAAAAAAAGTGTCAGGGTTAGGTTCAGAGGACTTTCTTCTGTAACAGAGCAATAATGGAGATACTATGCAGCCTGATCCATCTCAGTCCTCAGCCTGTGGTTGGATGTATCAAAGGATGAATTTAAAGGAGAATGTGTTGGCAGTGGAGCACATGACCCACTGTGCATCCCTCTGCATCGTGAGCTGCAGAACACGTGGAACAGATTCCAGGCTGAGCTCTGTAGATTGTTGACAGGAGAAGAAAAGCATAAATTGGCTCTAAATTGCTTTGACCTCTTATTATTTTCTCTTTTTAGAACTGGCCATAGTCCTATACCTGCACAAAATATTTATGTTTGCCTCATCACTCAGAACGCTGAATCCCAAATGTGTTGCAGATAAGTCCTGTTGCACTTTTGCTGTAGTTCCCTGAGGGGTCAACCCACAGTAGATTTTTAGTTTCATTCATAATAATAAATCGTGTGCAGAAATGAGTGTCCCCAGTTTTTGCTGCTTCTAACAATCAACTGTCATTACTCCTTTTCTTGTCTCTTTGGTTGCTTATTTATTTATTTATTTCATCACATTGTGTTGCTTTGTGACCATAAGGATTAAGGCTGTCAGACTGTGACTTCTCTGCATTCCTTAAGGACTATGTTCTACAAATCATCCCCTGCTCTGTAAATCTATATGTGAAAGTTGTTTTGGTTGCTGTTCAGATTGGGGGTTTCTCCTCTGCAGAAAAAAACTTCTTCCCAGATGACTGCATTATGTTTATGCTTGTGTTATGTTGATCTACTTATACGGGAACAACAGAGAATGAACCTAACATTAAAAAAAAATGTTTCAAGGTAGTTATTGTTTTGGGTCTGATATGTCTTTAATGGTTTACTTGTTTGTTTTAAATTCATGACTTCTGTGAACTGGGCTGTGAACATACAGCATCTCTAAAACCATTGCTCAGCACAGAGGGGAAATTTTGTGAAGAAAAAGACACCACATTTTGACCACAGTGAAGTTCATACCCTCTGTATTCCAGATTCTGTTAGGCATGAGAACAGGGTTTTTCTGTCCAGTGAGTGGGACCTCAGTTCCCCAGGCCTAGGAACTTCAGCGTGGAAATGCCCAAAGGCATGGCCTGTTCAGGACTGTGTCTCTACACTAATTATATCTGGCTTTACCTTTTTTTAGTGTTAGAAAATGTTTGGCATCTGGAGAATTTTAGAACAAATTGATGGAGAGCTGCACTTTCCAAATTGCTGTTTGAATTTCTATTAATTTTCTTTTCACACATTACAATCAGTTTTATTTCAAGGGGGGGGGGGGGAGGGGAAGAGGTGGTATCTGTACCTTAAATCTGCAAATCATGCAAATCAAATTAATTTCTCAATTCTACATTGATTGTCTGAGGGTTAGCATAATAATATTTGCTTCATGGGAGTGATGGCTCTGTGCATAGTTGCCACAACATATACTCTTTGGTAGATGTAGGTGGTCGAAAAATATGAAATAAACATCAGTATATTGTTAACCATGGATGCATAATCCTTTAGAATGAATAGTTTCTGAAACATGAACAATGTGGACTTTGGAAAACAAATGACTCAGGCAATTGCATAATTAAACTTAGAGAAAACACTGCACAAATCTTTGTCTCATCGCTATAGTGCAGAAATGTAATGATAGAAATTAATCTTGTGACAGATTGGTGAAAAAGTTTCCAAGGAACTGATGAAACAGTGGCCACTGCAGAAATGTCTTCTTTCCAAGATAAATAGGTTTGGAGACAAAGTTTGTCCCCTGTGCCACAAGCCAGTGATAAGGTTAGAAGGATAATAATCTGGCATCAGATCAACTCTTCTAGGACAAGACCACATTTCCCATGGCTATGCTCTGTTATGTTTTCCATCCCACTCCCAGGTGATGTGGGGAAATGGTCATTCTGACCTGGGGTCACCTCCTGTTGACAAAGTTAATAAAGCATTCACAGTGTATGTCTTGGTATTACTTTGTCTTTGAACAGTCCTTGGTTCTTAGATGCACCATGATTTGGGTTGAATTTAAAGAAGGAAAGAAGATGGCTTAAATTAACCAAACTCAGAAGTTTGGCCTAACTGCAAAAGTGTCCTTCTAGTCTGGATGCTCTAAATTATTATCTGCTAGAGCACACTTTTTGAAAGTGATTCCCTAGGAGACTGTATCCTTGTGTAAGGTACCCACATTATATGCCTTAGATTGAAAGACCTGAATACCTCTGCAAATGTGCTATAAGGAGAGAGCTGAGATATTAACAAAGATAGACACCCTGCATGGGTGAAAAAGACATTTATTTCTATTCCTTGAGTTCATTATCTATCTTTACATACTTCACTGAGATTGTGAACTGCCTTACGCATAGTAATTGCTTCAGCACTGTAAATAACAGGGAACTCTTGTCACCCAAACCTATCAAAATTGTTATTATTATTCCTAAAAAAAAGGGTTCTCAAAAAATCAAAGGTCAGCAGAGTAATAATATATAGATTGTGATCATTTCATCCATTTTCATGAACTTTGTTTCAGTCAGGGACAATGATCTGAAAGCTGCAGAACTGGGGAAGTAGCAGTATCTTGTATCTCTAGATTTGTGAATGTTTGTATATGAACATTGTTTTAAACAGAGAATTTCAATCCAGCTTCAGCTGGGTCGTAGACTCCTCTTGTCACTCAGTAATAACTTTCTTATCACAGAGGGCCAGAAGAGCCCTCATTATATTCTCAGATTTCAGTAACATCTGGTAGGCTGGATCACAAGGCACTAGCACTTGTGCCAGGTTGTTCTTCTGTCAGTTTGGATATTCTGGACTCTTTCTAATCAGAGCAGACCAGAGCAGCCCAAATCTATTGGGGAGTTTCCATGTGGTCCCACTCTAGTTAGAGACAGAGATTTAGGGCCACTCATAACCTCAATCCACTTTGTTTTCCCCAGTATTGCATTTTAAATCTCTCTTGCTAAAATTTGGCCCCTGGCGCTACTGATAATAGACAGTGATATTCCTCTCAATCACTTTGCAACAGGAGCAGGAGTGACAAGTTACAAATCCCTTCACTTGTGTTGTCAAAGTCTAGGTCACTCAGAACTGGCAGGTATGGTTATGGGGAAGGTTGGGGCAGAAGCACCAAGGGAACTTGTTTTCTGTAAGATGCTTGATATAGAGCAGTGACATATATGTAATAAATTCATAATATATAAAGAGAAACAAGTTTGTTTTGCATGTGGTCATTTATTCAGAAGCCTATTTATATTTAAAATAATTTGGTATGTCATGTGACCAGTTATATTGTAAGGTGCTTTTCCAAGAGGCAGTTGGCTTTCTATCAGTGCTTTGGTGTCCTGTGCTATGCACATCTGACAAGCATGGCAATGGACCTGAGCAAGGCAGACAACCTCACTGGCTGCTCACCTCCAGAACATCTCTGCACAGCACAAGTTCCATAGTTTAGTGTATGGCAGCAGTTCAGGCTGTTTCTTTTATAGGAGATAGTATTACAGAAGACACAGAGGGAAAAATATTGATGATTTCAAAAGGGGCAAGATTTGCTCAGGCAGCATTGTGACCACCTGGGGGTTAGTATCTCAACACGACCACTTGACCATCACTTTCCATGCTTGCATGTTCGTTGGATGTTCACTTAATTGAGTTCAAGGCCAGACTGTAACATCATGGTTTTGTTGAACTACTTGAATATTTAACCTGATATACACAACTTGTCCAAAATAGAGTAACTATTATAATTATGCAGCCTGAAAAAAGGAAGATGAGATTCAGCTCATCTACTGCTGGATTCGTGTTTTTACCTACCAGTAGAATTATGCACCACATCATATTTTCCTTTTAGGTCAAGTACTATAGTAGCAGTTCGATTCTCAAGGGAATGCTTTTGTATTTACACTCATGGCTCTTGTTGAATCCAAGGAATGCAGATTTAGCGTTAGATACAGGATATCTCAGCTGTGTTTTTGTTAGAGACTGAAATTGTGAAAGCAGCCTTCTGTCTCCCTGTTTCCCTTTCCCTCCCATTTTTATGTGGCTTGTAAGTTACTCATGACATAGCCCTATTTTTACCCTTTGCAATGGCCATTTCTGACCGAGAGGGGCAGTTTTGTTGACTGAAGCTGGTGTGATACTGGTCTTGATGGCAAGAGCAGCCACGGCTTGGTTGAAAGGCTTGCAATGGGTGGCAGGAATGACACCTCCCAGCATGTGTCTCGTGCTGTGAACCTAGTCAGGTGTTGAACGTGTACAGTGCACACTTTAATGGAGCTCCAGTCCTGGCTGCTTTTGCCTCCTAGGCACTAAGGTAATGTAAATAACAATCACAGCGTCTTTTCCTTGGAGAGCTGAAAAATGTGTTGCTATAACACTGTTATAACATAAGCTGACAAAACCGCCTGTGTCTTTGTTCTTGTGGCTGTGGTGTGTTGGATGAGATTTTCTCTTGGGATTTGAAAAGGCACTTGGAAACAGCTCTTTTAGAAAGTTAGCTACATAGGATTATTTTAATCATAATGCAGTTTTCAAAGCACATTGATTGCATTTATTATTTTGAATTATGTCTAATGATTTCTGTTTGCCTCTTGTGCATACTTATTTTTATAATGTGCTTTGCTCTATATTTAAAGCATCTAGGATGCTCTTGTAGACAGGTGCTACATAAATAAAGAGTATTATTATTTTAATAATTTGCATCAGGATACCAATTAGAAAAGTCCCTGTGTTCTTATTTTCTTTTTAATCATTGATATTGTCAGAATTTAACCGTTGGGGAGCAAGGTGAAATGGAAAAAGAAATCCAGGTGGGAGAAACTGCTCCTCTCTCCTGTATGCCCAATGAAGGAATATTTCCCACAAGACAGCAGCTGTCATATTTATATTTTAGGATTATGTCCAATCTTTCTCTCCTTATATCTTGCTATATTGTGGAAATGGTAGTGAGTTACAGTTAAATGCTTGGCTGATAGAGGAGGCTACAGGACACTTGTGGGACCTCGACTGGCTGCATTTAGGGATGACAATGCATCCATTTGGGAAAAATGCAGCCAGTTGTGCCCAAAATTTTTGTCATGTGTGTACAAGCAGTAGATATTACACTGTGCCTTGCATTAAACATCAGAGACAAACATTTCTGAAGGGTCAGAAACCTTCTGTTAGCTGATATTCTTCTTCTGGTTATTTATTAATGCTGGAAACCTCTGTATTTCCAGAAGTGAGCTGGTCTTGAAAGAAAACGAGTTATCGAAACAATACTTAAATGAAAAGAAAGGGGGGGAGAGAAAAAAAAAAAAAAAAAAAAAAAAAAAGGACAGTTCCCAACTGTGAATACCAACAGAAAAGCTAGAAATCTCTTGAGAAATATGTTTCTTCTGTGATTTCCAGCTATAACTGGAAATTTGTGGTGGTACAAGGCTGAGGGAAGCAGTGTGTAGCATCAGGCACATTAGCCTAGGATCTGGGCTGTCCTGGAACTGAATCCCATCTGTGCTATGCCTGGCAATGCTGGCTCACATTCCTGACCTCCCTCTGCTACCTCTTTGTCTTCTTGGATATGTGGCTGTTTCTGAGTGTGTATTTTTGGGTGCTTTGTAGAAAGTGACCAAGTTCTAAACTGATGCTCTTAAGACCAGAATTCAAGTAATCCCTCTTTGAAGTTTAAATATTGTTAACTGTAACCATGAAGATATCTTCCTCCGGAGATGTCCTCTAATTTCTGTTTTAAATTTCTGTCTCTGTCTGGGGTAATAGCATACCATAATTGTTTCCCAGGACTGGGACCTGCTTTCCCCAGCCAAACTCACTCTAGCATCACAAGAAATTGATAGAAAATACTCCCAGAGGAGTATGTCATATGGCTGAGACCTAGGCAGGTTCTCAGTAAAATTTACTCATAACATGACTGGAGACTAGAATTTAGCATCTGAGTAGCACAGTCCCCTATTATAAAGCATGGTTTGTGAAGGTATAGTACTTCTGAATATAAGATTTCTTTAGCTCTGTATATTTGCAGCTAATTGTTCTCATTATATTTCTTCTACATAGTAACTTTTAAAACAAGTAATGATTTAACTGTAACTCACCTTTGTTGTCCAGACAAGATGGATCTGATGGACCTTGCCCACTGATATATTTGTAGGACTGTGGTGTCTCATTGTTGGTTAGAGAAGTTGTCATCCAAACCCAGAACAAAAAAATGATCCTCACTTTGAGTTCACTTTTGAGGTGTAAGCTACAAATACAGGTAGAGGGGAAATACAACTGGGGATATTAGTTATGATGACAGGAATCAGCCTCAGCACAGCAGAAGCTTACCCATGTTCATGTTGTACAGTCACTAGGAAGCAGGTGCTCTGAGATTTGGAAAACAACAGTAAAGCAGGCTACAGATGTTTCTGAGATGCTGAAAGGAGGAATGGGATGGAGCACCAAAGTGGTTGTTTTAAAGTTGAACAAAAGTTCAGTGGGGGCTAGTTCAGTTCAATACTGACCTGTAATTCAATTCTTTTTTGATGTGCAAAATAGGAGAAATTTGTTATCCAAAGGACCACTTGCTATGCACTCAACTTTGGTAGCTTTGTGGCAGGTATGTTGTGCTCCTGTACAGTGTGTTGGTCACCCGGTGCTCCTGTAACTGACATAAGTCTTGCTCAGGCTTATGAGCCACAGAAGGCCTCAATGTGATCACTCCTTGAACCAGACAGCTCATTAGTAATGGAGCCCCAGGCAGACCTTGATACCATGAAATCTCTTATGGAAAATAATGAAGCAGACCAGAGTCCAGGAAACAACCTGATAAGGAATCTGAGCTTGACAATGAATCAAACACTTTATCTAATAAATATGGCACTTCATCCTAATTAAAGGAAAAGCCATATGGAATCACTCCTCTCTTATCTAAAGAGTATGGTGAGAACTAAAACTGCCTCACTCCCTAGTTATTTATGCTATATAGGTACCAGATGATCACATCTCCCCTCATATCCAGACACTGGTGTGACTAATTGTCAATGACACAATTAAGTGCTAAGGGGGGGATGTTGTACAACCTGGATCATATCCCTGAGTGGAAGCACATTTCAGGGTCTACTCCTTGAGAAACAAACTTGTCCGCAGATAAATGCCGTTGAGGGAGGAGGGTGAGTAATTCATTCTAAGGGGGAATTTTTGAAACAGGCAGGACTAGGTTTAGAAACCCCCCAGAACCCTGCAGGAAATCTCAGGAGGGTCTTGCCATTCTTAACCTTTAACTTAATCATTGTTTCTATTATAGCAAATTCATTTAGATCATTGTGTTAATTAACCAATATTTAGATAATGATTAAGTGCTGTTAAAATCATATAATCTAAATTTATTTGCTATGAAGGTATATAATAAATACTTAATTGCTGCTACATTAAATTTTTGACAAGCCTGCAGATACTGTCTAAATTGTGCCGCTTTGCAACAAAGATCTGTAGGACATACAAACTCTCTGCCCAAAGGAGAGGTAGAAAAATAAAAAAAGTAAAAACAGTTTAGAACTATATCCTCTTCAGGATATGAATGTAGGAGATGAGAAGGTAGTGGGGAATCAACAGAAATGGAAGGGAAAGTTGTTGTTACACACCTTTAATGTATACAGCAAAATAAAGCTATTGTATATAATTAGTTTCCTTCTGCACCTTCAAGTGTTTCTTCAGCTGTATTTTGTGGAAAACAACTATTCTATGGCAGCACAGCATCTTATGGATCATACCAGTGCTGTGCTCTCTGGCACAAAGATTTAGATTTGGCTCCTCTTTGTCTTTTTTTCCTCTTAATTGAAATTAAAAGTCATTCAGGTTGAAAGGATAGTCTTATTCTTTTGAGTGGAAACACTATGTCATATGTTAGATCTTCCACTGGGCACCTATACTTACAAGGCTCATCTGACCTTCGTACCATATTCAGCATGTCACAGGGGTGAACAATTACCCCCAGATGACAACCTGCCACATTCTTATAACAAACAGCATCCTATCATGGAAGCTTCTGAAGCCAAATTTAGCAAGATTCCAGGCAATGTTTTACAAAATGTAACTATAGCAACTAAATGTTCACTGACAGATGATAACACAATCTTTATTTAAAATAAACAAGCAAACAAACATAACCCCATAAGACAGCTCCCCTCCTTGGTCCCATGCCTTCACATTACACAGCTTAAATCTTCAGAAAGTATCCCAGAGCTTAACTATGATTTGGCAATCTATATATATACATATATACTAACTGAACAAAGCATATAGTTATACTTACCTTAAAAAAAAAAAAGTTTGCTTTTTGATAGCAACTTTCTCTCACTAGCTTTTTCTGTGTCACAGCAGTTGCTGTTTCAGTTGCAGTCACATCTTATTTTGTATTTCCCAGATTTCCCAGGTGCCACATGGTGGTGCTCCTGACTCCACCTTGCTCAGAGGTCTGAGATAGCTGAGGGGAGTTACAGAAGCAGCGAGTGTACGAAAACTGGTTTGGAGTGAGGGCTAAGATTCAGTTTTGCAATGAAGGTGAACCATGCTGTGGGATGGGGGATGTACTTTTTTCCCCAGGACTGAGCTACTAAATCAGATATCAGAAGAAAGAGGTAAATGGTAAATAATGGCAACCTATACAAAATCTTTTATGTACATGTCTAGACATGCACACATACTTTCCCTTTTTTACACTTGCTTACGATGTGAATTTTGCAAGTCTTTTTTTTTTTTTTTTTTTTCTTTCTTTCTTTCTTTTGGTAGCAATTGCTCCTTCCAGTTTTATCTGTTTTGTCGGTAGAAGACTCAAGCAGATTCACATTTCAGTGTCCTCATGGAAGCCAGGACAGCATATTTTCTGTAGGTCTATCATGAATATGCAGTGAAGCAAGGCAGAAGGAAAGGAAGTGCACAACTTTCTCCATGTAGGGAGGGACTATCTCAGAATTAAAAACAGCCTTGGTGGCCCCAATCAGGACCCCCATATTGGCCAGCAGTGGTACTAGTCTGATGTCAATCTAAATATCCTTTTTTCTCATAAGAAAAGCTCTGTATCTAAGTGGACGTCTTCCTCTGCATCAAGGGTATGGCTCAATGAAATCAACAGGAATGATTTCATTGACTTTTGTGTACTTTAAATCTAGTCTTGTAAACTGTAGTGTTCTGCCAGTTAAAGTTCAGCCTTATTCATTTAGGAGTTCAGTTCACCTCCCACTGAGAGTTTCTGATAGCTTTACTGAAAATTGGATCAGGCATTTAGATATTTATGAGAGTCCTGCTTTTAAATTGTGGGAAGCCATCTATTTAATTAATTCTTACAAAAACAATTGAATGCTTGACCTACAAGGATAATTTACTTGTGTTCTGCTTTGATTATTTTGTAAAAGTTTCATTGGATTTATATAGTGTATTGCACTCATATGGGATCTAAAAGTGTAGCTCTAATAGAGCCCATGAACATACTACAGTATAAAATTTTTAGAATTGACAGCCATGTTGTCTATATAAATACTATTTTCTGTAATGTCTTATTATTAACATGAATTTTAAAGGATTTTCTTTGCTGTCTTCGTATGTCTTTTATTATTTTTATCATACATGTAAATCTTCCATAAAACCATAAACTGACTGTTGAAGAAAATGTCTATGGTTTCAAAAATAATTTGAATTAGTGCTCAATTTATGGAAAAATCTAATGGCGGTAATTGATGGAATCCTCTGAATCTGAGGAAGCACAATTAGTTTCTGACTCATTAATATTTCCACTGTAGTTTGTTATCCATATTGTATAGTCTTTGTAAAGAGCTAATGTTAAGCAGAATTCCTTTCTATTATTTAATATAATAGTAAGTGATTATCCAGATATGAATAACTGAAGGTTATGGATGAGTGGAAACCCAGAAATGCCCAGACATCACCAGGAAACACCTCTCTGTATTATATAAGAGAACTGCTAGACAAGGCAGGCATTAACCCTGACCAGGTCTAACTAGTGACAATTTTGCACGTCAAGTGCAACATTACATATCAAACACAAATGCTGAAAGTAATAACATTTCACTAATAAGGAAACTACTTACTCATTTTGAATGAGTTCACTATGAACAGGAAGAAATATCCAGGGGTGTATTTTCAATGGACGGTGCCTTTTATAAGTGATGATTATAGAAAAGAGAAAAGCTTTACCCACAATAAGTTCAATTGTTTAGGGAGATGGTGTCTATAGGACAGAGCTGCTTGGTCTCGCACAAACTTGAAAATTACTCTGCTTGTGAGCCTTGTTTCTTAGCTTTATAAACTGCATGACCCATGCAGAAAATGTTGAAGTTAAAATATTTTATTAGGGAGATATTGAGGCATTATTTCATTGTATCTTTTCCAAACACAAGTGCAAGCTGATTGCACCAAAGCAGAGCCAACTACATTTTTCTGTTGATGATATTTTGTAATATGCTGCATTTGTACCCACTGAAAAGAAATCCTGAGTGGATTTTTTTTCCCCTAAGACAGAATGAAATGGAAACATTCAGACCAACCATGAGACCTCTCTGTTGTCTTTATTAATTAACCATTTAATGTCAAAAACAAAACAAAAAACAGATTACCCCACAAATCCTAATGAATACATTAAAGTATAAAACCTTGCTCCCAAGAAAAGTCATGAAATGTAAAAAGTTTTCTATATGTGTACACTGGTAGAGATTTGGAGGATTTGTTTCCCTTGTTTCTTTCCTAGAATGGATTAAAAAGTAATATTTTACTGTTCCCAAATCATATGATACCATGGAATATCAAAATATACTGCAAATAATGAATTATTATCCAAAAGATGAGTTCTGATTGCCAATAACAATGCATAACTATGTAAGATCAAGGAGAGTTTACAGAAACATGGAACCATACTTGCCAAGAAGTCCTGATACAATAAGGATTGTTTTCTTCACTGGCTCACAGTTGCTTTCCAATGCCACATTAAGGTCTCAGTGCAAATCCTTACCCAGATCTTCTTAAGCAATCTTTCTTTTAAATGAAAAAAACCAAGCAAACAAACCCCATAGGACAGCTCCCCTACTTGGTCCCATGCCTGCACATGTTACACAGTTATGCATCTTTATGCATGCCAGAGGGGAGTCTTTAGAAGCACAAGAACCCACATTTGCTTTTCCTAGACAAGCAGGATCCCGGAGTCTTCCTAGACTTAGCTTAACCTGGAGCACAGCTCTTGGACTGCTTGTACATAGTCATTTTATTCTCAATGCCTGCTGTCAAAGGGACAGTACATCCAAAATTTTGCTGATTTCACCACATCCTCTGGCAATAGGCAGCTTGAACAATAAAACATATAGATTGTTGTGCTTACATAAAGACAAAGGTTTGAAAACTGAAACTTACAAATAAACCAAATGCAGTGGTTTCTTTTGTATAGTTTCTCAGTTGTTCTGACATATTTCACTGGGAGTAAAATTCTTGGGGTTAGCAGTGGGAGGTCTGGCAGTCCAGGTCTGTCACATATATTCTGCTCTCTGAGAACTGCATAACTTTCTCCCTTTTCCTGCCCAGATATACTATACTCAGCTTCTGCTTTGATTCACTGCAAATGGAGTATTGAAGGCCAGGAGAGAGGTGAGGTGAAAGGGTAGCAGTCAGAAAGAAATATGTTGTCCTTCCTATTTTCAGTTTTTCAGTCTTTGCTCTCCTGATACACTTGTCTTGCTGGATAACTTTGTGTTTTAACTTACAATTATATTTTCTTTGCCTGGGTGGTCTTGAATACTTTCTTGTACTTTTATTACCTTTTTTTTTTTTTTTTTTTTGAGTTTACTATATCGAAGTATTACATGCTGAGAGCATCTTTTCTGCATAACATCTGTGCTGCTGATGGTCTCCCATGCCATACTAGTTTTCTAAAGTGATCACACAAAGGCATTTTAATGCACCACTTTAGAGCATATGGAGGATATTGGCATTGATATATCCATGTGAGTGAAAGCCACGTGTCTTTATCCAATACTTACTCTTTGAATCCAAATGCCTCAAGTGGTCCAAATTAGTGTTTTTCCCTTGTTACTTGCTTTAATTTTCCAGAAGGAGAATATAATCAAAACACAAGATAGGATGATATTTGCAAAAATTAGGAAGAGAATGTGTGTGATAATAACTTTAAAAATGTAAAGATAGAAGGAATGGAATTCCTTGTGCGTGAGATGCAGTCAGTTCCCAGATGACCATATTTAATTAAGTTATGACATAGCTAATCTTTACTTATAACACCCTGTCTCTCTTCCTGCATTTCTGAGAAAATGTTAAGTAAATTCATACAAGGTCAGACACATGCACACACTGAGGATAATTAAATCTTCTGGTCAATTTGAGCATCCAGAAGTTTCTTCTGCTCTTTTGTCTAACAGAGGTGTTTCCTGGATTGTTTATGTTACTTTTGGTGTCATATACAGGCAGTAGATGGGAAACTTCAATTAAACTGTGGATGTTAATCTAGTAGGTTAATCATTTCAAGGAATTAACCAAAAATTGCAAACAAGGTGAGCTGTGGGTAGAGGTTTCCTATAACAGCTATATGGGTGAAGAAGTCACCATTACATGAACCATTAGTAATGGAACACACACTGTGAGATGCTAATTATAACTTCTAAAAAGCCTGGGTTCATTTATTTATTTAATTAATTTATTTAAGTAATAGCTTTAACAACTTAGGAAGTCTTTTTTTTTTTTTTTTTTTTTTTTCCACAAAAAAGCTAACCACGAACATGTAGACCCTAGTAAAAATATGGAAGCTGAATGACTAAACTGAGGCTTCTAACTCTCACAAATATGCTTAACTTGTTTTCATTTATTATCGTCATTTTTTAAATGTTTAACTTATATAACTACAATATGAACGAGATATAAGTAGAATCAAGAGAAAAAAACAATCTGTCCCAAAACCAAACATAAGCTACAAGAACACCTTTATTGTCAGTAATAGGCTTAGAGTATATATGCTCTTTACAAAGCTGTTACATATTTACAAACATTTGAAAATTTGATGATTCTGCAGCAAGCTGTATATATTTTTACTTTTTTTTTTTTTTAAACATACGCTACGTATCTCTATGTAACGCAAATTTAAAAATAAATCTTTTTGTGGTTGTATATGTAGCTATATATACAGATGAACAGAACCATACAAACTGACATTTAAACATTTTGGCTAATTAAATATGTATTTTTAATTTTGCTTGATAAATACATTGGATTAATAGTTATATTTTAGGTTTGAATTGACTTAAATATATTCTGTTCAGCTGTAGTTTATTACTTCATAAGAAGTCTGTGCCTCCAGCTCTCAGATGTCTTGGAAACTTCGTTTTGTGAGGGGTTGTCATTCACAATCATGTTGTATTTTCTGGTATGAGGTTCAGCATTACTGCTTGGTGATGTGTAAACAAAGTTTCAAGTTTTATCATCCATTAATGAGGTTGAAATGAGTTAATATAAAGCAAAGGGAGAGAGCCAGAACACGACAATATTAATTCTTTCTTTATTGCTTCTGGGGCTGGAACAAGTGAAACTGTCTATTATCATCAATTTGTTTTGATTCCCTTATTTTCCCCAGTGACAATTATTTTTTAATCTTTTTTTTTTTTTTTTGGACATTGAAAATGTCTATAATTAGTATAAAAATAAATTAGGAGGTGGTCAGGTTTAGGAGTTCATAAGCATAATGGCTTTTTATTTGTTTGCTTCCAGAGAAAATGCAAAGTCAGAACAATAGAAGGTAGGTCAAGAATGCTGCATTAGTATGTTGGTAGTTAACATTGCTGATTTTAAAACAAACACTAATTTCTACAGCTTTAATAGTAAATATTTGTTATCATTTAATATTCATATCAGTTTATAAGAATGCTTGAAATAAATTGAGCCTGTTAATGATAAGACATAAGTAAGTCTTTGGCTGCTTTTGTAAGGATTTTGTCAAAAGAATAAGAGTTCTGAGTTTTTTATTTTCTTATCTTTGGTAAAAAGCTCAAACTATGCCCAACTCTTTTACCTCTGCAAGTTCAACCATGGCCTCAAGTCCCCCTGAGAGAAGCCTTCACTAGCACATTGTGACAGGCTGGTCTGTCCAAAAAAAACCAAACCAAACCAAACCAAACAAAACAGCCTGCTGGGAGGATTATTTTATTATTTTTTTATGCTGCTTTTGTGAAATGGTTGCAACATACTGTCCAAATCCGTTAGTAAAGCAGCACATATTCCATAAAACAAAGTCTTAATTAACATCTGACATAAAGACTTGTGTCAGACAATGCAGGTTTCAGTTCCATTGTAATCCTGTTTGCAAATAACTGGGCTGTGAGTATTTTCACTGCATCCATTTTAAGTTAAGTGAAATTGCTGCAGTTCTATATAAGAGTCTAGGTTTGCACTTTGTAAAGCTAGGTTTGGTTTTGGAAAAACAGAACAAGAGATGAATAGGATCTTGTCTTTATTTAATTCAAAGCACAGAGCTTCAGACAAGAATAAGAGGAGGAAAGGAAATCAAATATAACCGTTCAGCTTTTGACTTAGTCTGAGTTATAGCTTTTTTAAAACTGAATTTTAATAATTTGCTGTGTGAACATTAAAAGTAATATTATTCTGTGAGAATTATTTGAGAGAAAAAGATACTTTAGAAAAGTTGTGTTTTTTTTGTTTGTTTTGTTTTGTTTTTATCTCCTTGCATCTCTCCTTCCTCTGGTAATACTGTAAACTTTAAGCCTATTAGCTGGCATCTATACTTTACAAATTAATATTTTTGCTCATTCTTATTCTTACTGTGGTCAGATCCAGTGTCAGTCTTTGGAGTTCTCAGCATGAAACCTGATGCGATCCACATCTATCTTGTTAACTCTGTTCTTGATGATATCACAGAAGCATAATTATAATTCTTGATTTTGTCAATAAATTATTGTTGCATGCTATACCCCTCCATGCAGCAGCTCTCTTGTGCACCTTTGTAAAGAAAGGGAGAGCAACAGGGGAGAATTCAAAAATGGTTGAGGTCAATGCCTTGTCTGATACACTTAGGACGGAGCAGCTAGTTTTACGTGAATGCAGGAGAATAAAAGATCTATTTATACTAGTGATATCTTTCTGACAGGAACATATGTCCTACCTAGTTTATGTAAATGCACCACCAACATATTTCACTCAAAGCGTGTTTGTGTGAGATGGCAGTAGTCAGAAAGTCAGGCTTTGGAGGAAGATGTGAAGAGCTGCCTGATAGGCTGAGAGATTTTAGAGATAGAGAAGGTGACAGATATGACAAAAATATATTCAGTTGAAAGCAAACCAGTTCTGCCTCATATGCAGATCCAAGCAGTAACTGCTTGGTATTACCGCTATATCTCACTTTTGTGAAAGATTGAAGAAGGTGACAGACTTCAGTAAAGCATAAAAGTTTTTGCTCTTGGGATGTTGGGAAGTATGTTCAGTGACCTTCAAGTGAAGGAGACACTACATCCTGGAAAGCAGGGAATGTGAACAAGGCATTGAAGCGAAATTCTAGGGAAGGAAGGTTTTGTAATCTCTGCTGCTTTCTGCATCCATAATGTAGGATTTACTTTCCTGAGGACCTTCAATGTAGCTGTTGCTGGTATAGAGCTGGGATGATGGGGGACTGGGGAGGGCAGTTCACAGTCAGATACTTGAGGGTGAGTGAAAAGAAGAAGATAATAACAACAAGGAAAGGAAAGGAAAGGAAAGGAAAGGAGAGGAGAGGAGAGGAGAGGAGAGGAGAGGAGAGGAGAGGAGAGGAGAGGAAAGGAAAGGAAAGGAAAAAGACAACCCCGAAACATCTAAGCAGGAGAAATTTCTGTGATTGCTTCTTTCTCTTCACTTTCATGATTAACACAACAGCTACCCAGAGCTAGATCTACAGGGCAGATCTTGCAGAGATTTTCTTATTATTGTCCACACATTAAAAACAAAACCAAGCAGATCATGGTACCGCTTTAAATTTGTTGTTGTTGTTGCTTTTTTTTTTTTTTAGTGTAGTATACGCACAATGCTTTGTTTCAGTGATTGTACCTACAATGACAAGTAACAAAAGAGCTGTGATACAAATGGTATTTTTAAAACTTCATTATGTTATTTTGCCAAAAAAAAAAAGATTCTGTATAGTCTAAAAAAACATTGCATCATGATTGTGAAATTATTATTATTTTTTTTTTAATATTTGATGTTATTATAAAAACAGTTTATTTTTCAGTATTGCTTTTGATAGCTATAATTTTAAGTGTCAGTTTCATTCAAAAATTTGTATTAAAATGACATTAAAAATGTTCTTTCAAAACAAGTGTGATAAACTATATTAGGTTTTACTTCAGTGAAGTATGTTATTCTCTTTGTTTTAAGCTGGAATAGACTACTAGTCCATGTCTTTACTTTAAAACTGTTGTCATATTTAAAAATGTAAGTACAATCTATCTTTAACTTACAATATTACAAGAAGGTAGTAAGATCTAGTAGAACCCTTCAGTTTTCCACAAAGACATTTAGGAAAGATTTCCTACCTGAAATAATAATAATAATAAAAAATAAGTCTGGATCAAACAGTTATACAGAAACAAAGAAGCTTCAGAATAAAGAACAACATTATTTTTTAATAATTATTTCTTAAGCAGTCTCTGAGCTGCTTTCAATGAGTTCTTCACCCAGTCTGTACTCATGTCTGGGATTGCCCTGACACAGGTGCAGCATATTACACTTAGACTTGTTGAACCTCATTAGGTTCATGTGGGTCCACTTTTCAAGCTTGTTCAGGTCCCTTTGGATGGCATCCTTTCCTTCTGGTGTATCAACTGCACCACTCAGCTTGATGTCATCTACAAACATGCTGAGGGTGCACGCGATCCCACTGTCTATGTCACTGATAAAGATATTAAACCGTACCAGTCCCAAGACGGGCCACTCCTCACCAGCTTCCACTTGGACATAGACCTGTTGATCACAACTCTCTGGCTGTGGCCATCCAGCCAATTCCTTATCTACCAACTAGTCTACCCTTCAAATCCGGACCTCTCTAAACTAGAGATATAGTTTCATCAGATGGTCTTGAACCTGCTCTTCCTTAATAGTGGGAGGGTCTTTTCTCCCCCAACACCTGCCACAAACACACAGGTTTGGGGACTCATGAGACATGGGAAGCCTCACTGCCAGTGAAAAATGAGAAAAAGAACTTGTTGAGTACCTCAGCCTTCTCCACATCTGTTGTTACCAGTTCTCCCTTCTTTAACAGAGGGGTTACACTCTCCTTGGCCTTTCTTTTTGACCAATGAATATAGAATTCCTTAGAATAGAAGATTCCTATAGAATATAGGAATAGAAGATTCCTATAGAATTCCTTCTTGTTTGCTGCTAAGGACAGTGTCCCAGGGGAACTCATCCCTGGAGAGGGATTCTTTATCAGGGAGTGTAGTGAGAGGATAAGGAGTAATGGCTTTAAAGTAAAAAAGGGTAGATTTAGATTAGATATTTGGAATAAATTCTTTACCCGTGTGGTGGTTTTACTTGAGTGGGCAGCCGAGTTCCACCATGGCTGCTCTCTCACTCCCCCTTCCTCTTTGAGGAGGGGGAGAAAATACAATGCAAAGGGCTCAAGGGTTGAGATAAGGATGGGGAGATCACTCAGCAATTATCGTGATGGGCAAAACAGACTCAGCATAGGGAGATAGTAAGATATATTGCCTATTACTAACAAGCTAGAGAAGTGAGAAACAAAGGAAAGAAACCAAAAATGCCTTCCCCCACCCACCCTCTTCCACCTCCTCCCTCCGAGTGGCACAGGGGAACGGGGGAATGGGGGTTGTGGTCAGTCTATAGTGCTTTGTCTCCACCGCTCCTTCATGGTCACTCTCTGCCCCTGCTCCACATGGGGTCCCTCCCATGGGATGCAGTCCTTGCCGAACTGATCCGGCATGGGCTTCCCCCAGGCAGCAGCTCTTCAAGGACTGCTCCAGATATAGGTCCTTACCACGGGGTCCATCCCCCAGGAGCAAACTGCTCCAACCTGGGTCCCCCATGGGCAGCAGTTCCTGCCAGGTCACCTGCTCCTGCATGGTCTCCTCTCCACGGGCTACAGGTCTGTCCCGGAATCTGCTCCAGTGGGGGTCCTCCACAGGCCGCAGCCTCCGTCAGTGCAGGTCCACCTGCTCCACCGTGGTCTCCTCCACGGGCTGCAGTGTGGAAACCTGCTCCACTGTGGTACTCCATGGGCTGCAGGGGGACAGCCTGCTTCACCATGGTCCTCACCACAGGCCGCAGGGGACTACTGCTCTGGCACCTGGAGCACCTCTCCCCCTCCTTCTTCACTGACCTTGGTGCCTGCAAGGCTGTTTCTCACTCCTCTCATTCTCCCTCTCCCAGCTGATGTGTGGCAGTGTTTTTTTTTTTTTTTTTTTTCTCCTGTCTTAAATATGCTCTCATAGGCGCAAACAACATTGCTTATTGGCTTGGCTCTGGTCAGCAGTGGGGCCTTTACCTAACATGGGGAAGCTTCTAGATTCTTCTCACAGAAGCTACCCCTATGGCCCCCTGCTACCAACACCTTGCCATGTAAACCCACTACAACCCTGAGGGTGATAAGGCACTGGAACAGGATGCCCAGAGAAGTTGTGAATGCCAAATTCCTTGAGGTGTTCAAGAGATCACAAACTCAACCAGGGCATGACCACTGAAACCCAGACTGCTTCTGATCTTAACCTCTTTAATGGATTCATCTACATTGGTGAGCACTAGGTCCAGTAACGCTTTTCTTCTGATTGGTTCATCTAATATCTGTACCAGAAAGTTAACCTCGATGCACTCTAGGAGTCACCTGGATTGCTTATTGACTGCTGTGTAGCTTTCCCAGCAGACATCCATGTGGCTGAAAACCTCCATCAGGATGAGAGCCTGAAAGCATGATGCTTGTAACTGAAGCAGGAAGGCCTTGTCGACAGAGTCTCCTTGATCAGACAGTTTGTAGTAGACACCTACCACAAGGTTGCCTTTATTGGTCCAGTCCTTAATTTCTACCCACAATCTATCAATCTGTTCATGTTTTTTTTTGGTGTTGTTGTTTTTTTTTTTTTTTTTTCTCTGAGGCAGTTCTTCACAACATATACATTTCTTAACATAGAAGGCAACATCCCTGCCCTTCCTTCTCTACATATCTCTTCTGAAAAGCTTGTAGCCTTCAATTTCAGTGGTGTGATTCATCCCATCATGTTTCCATGAGAACAGTTAGGTCATAGTTTTCTAACTGCACCATGGTTTCCAACTCCTTCTCCTTTTTACCATGATGCATGCATTACAGGCACTTCATCTGGGCTGTCAGCTGGATCACCTTTTGGAGGAGCCCTTCCTAATTCCTTTCGGACAAGTCATGCAGTCCCTTGTTCTTTTCTGTCTCTCAGAGGTACATTCTCTTCCCCTTCTTAATCTAGTTTAAAGCCTTGTTGAGAAGTCCAGCCACATTAGTGCCCAGAACATTCTTGCCCCACCTGGCCAGGTGAGCCCCATCCAGTGTCAACATGCCTGGTCTCTCAAAGATGCATCTGAGATGGCTGAAAGCTTGACGTTAGCCAGCAGTGCATGCTTGCAGCCCAGAAAGCCAGCTGCATCCTGGGCTGCATCAACAGAGGAGTGGCCAGCAGATAAGGGAAGTGATTGTCCCTCTCTATTCAGCCTTTGTGAAGCTCCACTTGGAGTACTGCTTCCAGGTCTGGAGCCCCCAACACAAGAAGGATGTGGGGCTGTTACAGTGGGTCCAGAGGAGGGCCACAAAGATGATCAAGCAACTCGAGCACCTCTCCTTTGAAGATAGGCTGAGAGAGCTAGGGATGGTCAACTTACAGAAGAGAAGGCTCCGGGGTGACCTCATTGCAACTTTTCAGTACTTGAAGGGGGCTTATAAAAAAGGTAGAGAGCAACTCTGCTCAGTCAGATATTGACAGGACAAGGGGGAATGGTTTTAAACTAAAAGAGGGGAGATTAAATAAGAGGTTAGAAGGAAATTTTTCACTCAGAGGATTTTGAGGCATTGGAACAGGTTGCCCAGAGAGGCTGTGGATGCCCCATCCCTGGAGTTGTTCAAAACCAGGTTAGATGGGGCCCTGAGCAACCTGATCTAGTGGGTGGCATCCCTGTCTGTGGCCGCGGGGTTGGAACTAGATGATCTTTGAGGTCCTTTCAAGCCAGGCCATTCTAGAGTCTATGATTCTATGATTCTATGATTCTATGGTTCTATGATTCTATGATTCTCTGTATTGGTTATAATTTTCAGTACATATTACATCGCCCAATTTTATCTATGGACAATATCTAAGGGGGTAAAGAGGGGCACTAACAGCTGTAGACAGATTCTTTGTTATGATATTGAAGCCTACTAACTGGGTGACATTCCAGTGATATCTCCTTGCATGTCATTCCTGAGGGGAGAGGAGACTGCCAAAAGGCCCTCAAGAGACTGACAGTACTGATTTTAAAATATAGCATACTCTCTAATTTTCAGAAGATCCCTTAAGTAGCTAACTTGAATCTTGTCTAAGTAACATACTTCTGGGAGGAATGTATGTGAAATAATGGAGAGACTCGGGGAGACCTATTGCTTGCTGGGAAAGCCTGAAAAACAATATTACATTGCAAGAGAAATGTTCAGGATCCTGACGGATATCTGCTTCATGCAGTATTTGTTTTCTATGTAAAACAGTCTTTTTTCTAACATAGGCTGTGACATATAATTCAGCCGGTTTATGTCAGTCACTTAAAGCTGCAATACTTACATCTTTGTTTTCCAAAGAAATATATCAATAACAATGAAAATGGACATAATTATATTTCAATTATTCATAGCCAATTTATTAATTACACCAAGTAATCTTTATCTTTTATACACTTGTAGCTTTCACTGTAGACTCTTAAGTTTAATCATCTTACATTGCTAAGAGCATACGCAAGAACATTAACCACAACAGCATGTCTGAGTTTTAAATTCCCATCCATCTTGAGAGCTGTTTATACTCCCATTGTCTTGAACTAAATGGAGATATTACAATAAAATACAAAAAATAATAATAAATAATAATAACAATAAAATAACTCTCTTACAAGCTGCCTGTAATCTTTTTTTCTTAAGGCTCACTTTTTCCATGACACCTTCAAGAAAATAGTTAATATCCTGATTTCTGCACTAGGAGAATCTACTGCGTTTAATGTTGGATGTTGGTTTAATGGCAGCTATGAAAGCTAAATACTTTTAATCTGATGTGATTGGAATTCATCATATATTTATGTTTACTATGAGAGAGAGAAAAATAGTCTCTGATGTAATGCAGTATTTCTTTTTCTTTCTCTGTCAGCACTGTACCAACACATAGACACTTCCAGACATCCATAGAATATATATATATATATAAATATCTAATATATGTATATATTTTATATATACATGTATATATATATATATATATAATATATATATATATATATTATCCGCTGCAATCTGACTACTTGAACAGTAAGCTTATGGGCCTAGAGTGAACAAAGAGAAGATTTAAATGCAAAACCAGTAGATTTTGTATGAACATAATCAGTTTGATACATAAGTGACTACATAGACTTACCTGTGTCTGTTTTTTAATGCATATAAAGAAGCATAGTTTAGCATTTTTCAAGGTAAATCCTTGCTGATTGAATTGTCAACCAGTTCTCTGTGTAGTATATCGGTGTTATTTAGAGCCATTAACTCTGTTTTGGAACAACAACACAAAAAATAAAGGGCTGTAGAAAACACCTTCTAGGAATACAATTTATTGCCAAATATCAGTACAGCAGAGTCCTGAGGTACCTTGAAATCATGTAGCAAAGCTCTGTTCAGTGTGTAGATTTAAGTTAAACTTGACTGATGCACACTCAGATTTATGAATTCTTTAAAGCTCCAGTAAGCTGGAACTCATTTACAATTGAATTAAAGTATAACTTCAAAGTCGTTCTCTAAAAGGGAAGAAAAATATATGAAGAAAAAGGAGCTTTTCTGCTGAAAAGACTCAGGCAATTTATTAAAACTCTTCTGGAAATAGCATAACGTCTTACAAATAAATAGTGGTTATTATCAGAAATAAGAGCAACAGTGACAGGGTAGCCACGTTACTTTCCAATAACAAATTAATTGATTTTTTTTTAAGTTGTTCAGAGCATAATATTATACCACCACTAGATAGTTTAATAGGAAAGAAACAGAAATTGCTTAATTAGCAGACTGTTGTTTCTCCTGTACATTTCCTTTTGTTCTTTTTAGCTTCTTGAGTGGAAAGGCCACCTGTTACTCTAATGGAAAGTAAAACATTTCAATTTTTTACTTGAAATGACCTTACAGGGAATTATTCTGGAAAAGGAAATGGAACCTGTTTACCTAGTAGTCAAATGTTACAAATTATTCTTCCTTTGTGCTTACCTATATAGTTTAAGATGTGCTCCAGAAGAAGAAAAAAAAAAATAGGAGGGAGAAGAAGTGATAAGTAGTAGAGTTGCTATGTATGCTCTTAGTGGTTAGAGCATTGGAAGAGGAACACTAAATTACAGGGTTCTGCCACTGACTTTCAGTCTACTGTTATAGAAGGCATTTAATCAGTGCTTTCTTAGCTTATCCATTTTCCAAAACCAGTAGCATTATATAATTAAATGAAAGCACCTTCTACAGTGACTGTTGTTTATTTTTGTATTGTTCAATGTGTTGAACTTACCAGTACTCTATCAGTGCTTTGAAGAAAAGTTTTAAAGAGTTCTGTATCTCTGCAACCACTTCACAGTAGGATCCATCATACTTTATCCACCTAATAAATTAGATGTCTAATCTACTTAATTGTTTAGGCTAGCTCAATGGTAAACAGAGTATCTCTGGTATTTCCACACCACCAATATTAGACATGTATGTAGACTAGGATAAATTCCTATATGGAGATGCCTCTCTTTCCATTGCCTACAGATAGAGCCTAGACAAATAGACAAATAGATTAAACTAAAGCCACAGTCTTTAGACATCATGTGAGAAGAATACCATGCCTAGTTCAGGGAAAATAGCTCTGTTGTCTTGGATGCTTTTTGTGAATCTATTTATCTATTTATCTATCCATTTTGCAATTGCAGGACATGCTGATCACTGCAAAAGAGGCTTTCCGTATCTCCAGAGGTGAAGGTATGTGTCTGTTCTGACTAGAGAAAATCTCTTTCCCTGTTTTACTCACAAGGTGAGCATCGGTTGTTGGTTAGGAGGAAACTCTCTGCTTCTCCTTTAAATTTGATTTGATAAGAATTCTGTTTTGGATGTATTTTATAATTCTAAAGGGATATGACATACAACTTCAAAGTCAAAGCAAATTCAAGTGACTTTATTACCAAAAATTCAGTTCAAAATAACTCCGCTGTAAAATGGACTACATTTGTTCATTATTTACTGAATAAAGTCCTTTGCAATCAGATGACTGTAGGGCCTAAAAATTTAATTTGTTTTGCCCTGTTATTCCTATTAAAGGGAGGGCCAGCAGAGCTATCTTTTTGGCTCTGGGAACTTCCTTAGATGTAAGGAAGAGCATGCTAGAGTCTAAGCATCACTGAAAATGTTATTTATGACTCAGAAGAGTATTGGTTTCTTTTTTGGTCTTCGTTGCAGATCTGACCCAGAAAGGAAAATGCCAAAAGGCAAGTCAATCTCAACCTGAAAGGCGAGGCAACACTTAAGATAGGTTGTGCTAGGCTTGCTGAGCTGTTAACTCCTTCGAAAGTAAAGAGACCTTGCAGAGAGATCTTGACAAATGAGAGGACTGGGAAATCACCAACAATATGAAGTTTAACAAGAGCAAGTGCCAGATGCTGTATCTGGGATGGGGCAACCCTGACCTTACATACAGTTTGGGGTACAAGAAGCTGGAAAGCAGCCCTGTGGAAAGGTTTCTGAGGTTTCTGGCTGATGGCAAGTTGAATACGGGTCAACTGTGTGCCTTGGCAAACAAAAGGGCCAATGGCATCCTGGGGTGCATCAGGCACAGCATTGCTAGCCGGTCAAGGGAAGTGATTGTCCTGCTCTACTCTGTGCTGGTGCAGCTTCACCTTGAGTACTGTGTGCAGTTTTGGGCACCACAGTATAAGAAAGATATAAAACTGTTAGAGTGTCCAAAGGAGGGCAACAAAGATGGTAAAGGGTCTAGAGGGGAAGACGTATGAAGAGTGGCTGAAGTCACTTGGATTGTTTAGCCTGGAGAAGAGGAGACTGAGGGGAGACCTCATTTCAGCCCACAGCTTCCCCACGATGGGGAGCAGAGGGGCATGTTCTGATATATTCTCTCTGGTGGTCAGTGATAGGATCTAAGGGAATGTCATGAAACTTCATCAGGGGAGATTCACATGGGATATTAGGAAAAAAAGTCACTTGAGAGGGTGGTTGAGCACTGGAACGGGATCCCTGGGGAAGTGGTCACAGCACCAAGCCTGCTGGAGTTCAATAAGTGTTTGGACAATGTGCTTAGATATATCACAGAATCACAGAATCACAGAAGTGTAGGGGTTGGAAGGGACCTCAAGAGATCATCGGGTCCAACCCCCCTGCCAAAGCAGGTTCCCTAGAGCAGGTTGCCCAGGTAGGCGTCCAGACGTGCCTTGAATATCTCCAGAGAGGGAGACTCAGCAACCTCCCTGGGCATCCTGTTCCAGTGAAATGATATGATTTTTTTGTGGTCCTGTGTGGAGCCAGGAGTTGGTCTTGATGATCCTTGTGGGTCCTTTCCAACTCAGGATATTCTATGATTCTATGATTCTGTGACTCTACACTGAACAATGAATTCTAAACATCCTTGAGGGAAGTGGTAGAATATGTCTCAGCTGTGCCTGGAGAGCAGAGATTATGAAATTACCCAAATCTCCTTGTACTAGAAAAGACTGAAGTTTTCTTTATCTTTCAGCCCATTCATTTAATTTTTGAATGTCTTTACTGTTAAATGTAGTGTCACCAGTACATTCTGTTCACCTCTTCCAGAGGTGTTCCAAGGTTTTAATGTATCAAAATAGTTTCCTTTTCTGACCATTTTATTTATTCACTGAAGAGCATGGAATAGCATTGCCTGGGCTTATGAGCTTGTTGGTAGTTTGTAATAGAAGATGGTCAGTGTCACCTCAGCCTCACTGGGTTAAAAAACAATGTTGCTCTAGATTGCAGTGGGTGTGACAATTCACCAGAAGTTTTTTTTTTTTTTTTCCTTTTTCCTTTTTTTTGGGGGGGAAGGGGGGGGTTGAAGGGGGAGGGAATACACTGGCAGGGAGAATGGACCTAAAATTTAATAAAGAAGTAGGGTTTTTTTAGGTCTCTTTATATTGCAGATTTCCAGAGGCTTAACACATTGTTAGCTCCAAGACTCTAATTCATTGACATAAAAAATATGTGAAATAAAATGTACTTTTTTTTTTTTTTTTTAAGACCATCTGTCTCCTCTGTCAGGATTTACATAGCAGCTTTATATCTTTTACTTTCCTAATAATGTAACTCTTAACAACATCACTTCAAACCCAAGCTGTCTTTTAGGTAGTATTGATAGATATTAATGTTGGCCACTGTTTTCATTATCTTATATTATTTTTTAGTATACTTCTTTCATTTTATTATATTTAAATCTTAAATCAATAAAAAACATAAAAGCTGTGTCATTTGAGAATGGAGGAGCTGTCCAATTTTACTAGCCTCTTTGACGAGATGATCTAAAGCATACACTATTATCACCATTATAGCTATAAGAAAATTTTATTTTTTGTTTTTATGCTATGGTATGTTTCTTTATGTGGAGAGTGACTATTAAAAAAATCAATATGGTAATGTAGATTGACAAGCTTCATTTTGTAGTATAAAATTTAATTATATAAAAACTATTTTGTCCCATTGGAACAGTAGGCATAACATAAAGTACTTTTAACTTTGATGTCTGCTATAACTCTCGAAACATAAAAGTTAACAGCTTAAATAGATCTTTTATTTCTTTAAAGAAATACTACAGCTCAGAATAATTTTGTAGGCTATTTGTGTAAGCAGGTCTAAGCAAGTAAGCAAGTTGCAGGTAAGCAAGTCTAAAAATTGCCAACTACTTTTTTAAGAAAAAGTCTGCAAGATGTAGACTTTTCTGTTAATTAGTATTAAAAAAAAAACACTAATCAGTCTATTTTTATTTTTTTTTGGTTTAAAGCCAATCAACAGGTATTGTAAAAAACCACACCAAACAAAACAAAACAAAACAAAACAAAACAAAACAAAAAACCCACCCCAAAACAAGACAAAAAAACAAAGCCAAAACCAACCAACTAAAGAAAACAGCAAAACAAAACAAAACCCTTCTGACATCACTTGACATTCTTTCCTTATTTTGCTATTCCGCTGTAGCTGAACATTGGGAAATATTGAGAATTTCATACATTCAGGAAACAGGAATAGATATTTGGGCAAATAATTCACAGTCCCATAGCACGCAAAAGTGCACTTTAGTATACCCAAGGCTTTTGGTGACATTTCCAGACAATTCATTGGTCAAAAAATGAGTTTTCTGTGGAAGAAAGTGAAATTAGCAAGAAATTTAGTTTTTCTAGGTGCACCATAGATTGTTCTATCAGATCCCTTCATTATTTCTAATGTGTAGAGTTAGATTTCAGATACAAAATTCATATCAGTATTTGAAGTAGAACATTACAAAAGTTCTGTAATACTTCAAACAAGAACTTGGGTCAGTTTCATTCTAGGAGTCAGTGTATAAGTCTGAATTCAATTTAAATCATTATTAACTCTTGGAACTTTTGGTGCTTGTATTTTGACAAAGGTCAGTCTGAGTTGGACAGGTACTAACAGAAGAGCTTCCCAGGTAGAATAGGTACAGCCAAATGACACAGTACACCTCCAAAGCTGAAAACCCTATGAATAACTGGTAATTTTGTCATGGAGTCTACTTGAAAGATATGCCTACCTAGCTGGCAGTCCAGGTAGCAGACTGTCTCAGAATTTCTGCTGACAGAAATGCTCTTACTTCTAAATATTCTGAGAATGGTTTCAAAAAATGACAAAAACATTTATTATATTCCTGACCAATACCTTTGACTGATGTTTGGGACTCACTGACTAAATAGTTAAAGACTGAAAGGCTTTTGGTGTGTGGTAGTTAATGAAAGCTGAAAGGCAGGAGTATGGTGTGGTATATGGGAAGAGTTTCACAAGGTCATCTTGCTCTGTTCATTCTCTTCAGCTTTGTCACTCAACCATCCGTATCATGAGCAAGACATTGGTTTATCTATGTAAGAAAAAAAAATATTGGGGTGAAATACTCATTTTCATTTTAATTGGCTATGAATAATAAGTCACCATCCCTGGAGGTCTTTAAAATATGTTTAGATTTAGAGCTTAGTGATATGGTTTAGTGGAGGACTTGTTAGTGTTAGGTCAGAGGTTGGACTCGGTGATCTTGGAGGTCTCTTCCAACCTAGATGATTCTGTGATTCTGTGATTCTGTGATAATCCTCGAAAATAGTTGCACACATGGCAAACCTCCCCACAATAAGCAGCTATGTTAATCCAAGCTTTGCTTGGGTTACCAGGTCTGTTTTATTTTCTTTACTAAGCAGCACAATATTTATTTTCTCCTCATTTAACAAGTGAGCCCTGTGCTTTAAGTGCCCTTATGCTAAAAGTTTAACTGCTAGATATTCAGTTTATATTTAATCCCTCCTTGTAGGCAACAAGTTACTTACCATGTCTAGCTATGTGCCCTCCACAGTGCAAGATAAAATATTACTTTGAAAACTTTTTTAAAAAGAAACAAATAGATTGCAAGGGGAAGTCCTTCTAACTAGATCTAGGCATATTTGTATCATTTGAAATCACAGTTTCTTAATGATCTGTGGGGCGAGGAAAAAATCTACTTGGCATATCTTGTGAAAAAAATGTGTGTTTGGACAATCATGTAAAGAGAGTTTATGCTTTCTGAGTTAAGACTAGACTTCTTTTATCCTCTTTCCCAAACTAATCAGTCTCACTGGCTTGCTCATCTGTGTGACCTGCTGCTGACATCTTCATCAGCTGCTCATACATTCCACTCTATCTTCAATTGAAACTATTAGTACAGTGGTATTGTCAGTGTTACACACTGACAATGGAAATGTCGATGAGAGCTGCTTGAGTGGACTTTTTGCTTTGTATTATTATAGGGAACCAGCTTTGAGCAAGATAGCTCAGTAGGAAAGATTTTTTGAATGGCTCTCAGACACTTTTTTTTTTTTTTTTTAAGAGCCAAGTGCGTGGAAGCTCTGATTTATTAACTGTCACTCTGTTTTTTGTTTTATTTTTTAATTAAGAAAATGGAGTTCAGGCATTAGCACTGCCATGGAGATAACATTGTACATAAAAGTCTAAGATTTGTTTGGTTTGTAGTTACAATTATTTAGGTTATCTTTTGATATATGGTCCTACTCTCCAATCACAAAATATGCCAAAAGCTTGTTATACAGGGATCCCCAGACTTGAGTTATACTGCATTATCAGATATAATGACCTTTGTTTCACACATGAGAAATTAATATTTTTTACAGTAAAATGCTGACAGTCTACTACCACTACTACTACTTCCTACTACTTCCTCCTCCTCCTCCTCCTCCTCCTTCTCCTCCTCCTCCTCCTCCTCCTCCTATCATCTCCATAATAATGACACTAATACTTCCAGGGACGGAAAATAAGGGTCATATAATATCAAATTAATTCTTATGGATTAAAACTTGTTGAATAGATTAGATTTTTAACAGTAAAACAGGTTAATGACTGCTGATTATCTTAACTCTTTTTTATAAATTAATAGAAGACTAGATAAGACTAAATGAGAACACATTTGCTTACTGTTAAGATAAATATTTCAGTTTCTCATAGATTAATGAAAACAATGCACAGCTATTATCTATTCACCTATATATATATATAAACTATAGCAAACTATAACAAAATAGTTCTGTGCTAAAGTTGAGGCTTTTTAGAACTGGGCACTAGTTCACTGTAAGATATCAAGGTTGTCTTGAGAACCTGAAAGTTTACAGAATCACAGAATCACAGAATCGTCTAGGTTGGAAGAGACCTCCAAGATCATCTAGTCCAACCTCTGTCCTAACACTAACAAGACCTCCACTAAACCATATCACTAAGGACTACATCTAAACGTCTTTTAAAGACCTCCAGGGATGGCGACTCAACCACTTCCCTGGGCAGCCCATTCCAATGCCTAACAACCCTTTCAGTAAAGAAGTTCTTCCTGATATCCAACCTAAACCTCCCCTGGTGCAACTTTAGCCCATTCCCCCTCGTCCTGTCACCAGGCACGTGGGAGAATAGACCAACCCCCACCTCTCTACAGCCTCCTTTAAGGTACCTATAGAGTGCGATAAGGTCTCCCCTGAGCCTTCTATTTTCCAGGCTGAACAACCCCAGCTCCCTCAGCCGCTCCTCATAAGACTTGTTCTCCAGACCCCTCACCAGCTTCGTTGCCCTTCTCTGGACTCGCTCGAGCACCTCCATGTCCTTCTTGTAGCGAGGGGCCCAAAACTGAACACAGTACTCGAGGTGCGGCCTCACCAGAGCCGAGTACAGGGGGACAATCACCTCCCTAGACCTGCTGGCCACGCTGCTTCTTATACAAGCCAGGATGCTGTAGGCCTTCTTGGCCACCTGAGCACACTGCTGGCTCATATTCAGCCAACTATCAACCAGTACTCTCAGGTCCTTCTCTGCCAGGCAGCTTTCCAACCACTCATCTCCCAGCCTGTAGCCCTGCTTGGGGTTGTTGCGCCCCAGATGCAGGACCCGGCACTTGTCCTTGTTGAACTTCATACAGTTGACCTCAGCCCATCGGTCCAGCCTATCCAGATCACATGCACTTAGATCTGATTTTTGTGATGGGCTACTTCTGCTAATTGCACAATTGTCCTCCTGCAAAGCTGTGGCCAGCTTTGTAGCTCTTTCAATGCCTATAGGATTAAGTCAGTTCTTTCACAGTAAATTACATGTTTACAAAGAGGATACAAAAAAATCTGAAATAGTAATGGTGCAAAGAAAGCACTCTTTTCCAGTCACTTCAGCAAAGGTGTTCTTGTTCTGTCCCCACAGTTCTGGTTCTGTCCTCTTTGTTAGTCCTCTGCCTCCACTATACCCTGGGGTTGTCTCTTTGCCACACACAGTTCTGCTTTTTCACCCCAGTGCCTCAGAGCAAAATCCCTTGAATCTTGCACCTTTTTAGAGATCAGAAGAATCATAGAATCATCCAGCTTGGAAAAGATCTCTAAGATCATCTAGTCCAACCTTTAACCTAGTATTAAAATTCACCAATAAACCATTCTTCTAATGATCTACACGCTTCTTGAAGACCTACATGGATGGTGACTCAACTGCCTCCCTGGGCAGCTTATTCCAATGTCACACAACCCTTTCAGTAAATAAATTTCTCCTAATATCCATCCTAAACCTCACCTGGTATAACTTGAGGCCATTTGCTCTTATTTTATTATTTGATGCTTGGGAGAATAGCCTGATCCCCACCTCACTATAGCCTCCTTTAAGGATCAGTCATTGAATCCAACGTGTCTGCACACAGGACCACAAAAAATCAAACCATGTGTCTGAGAACATTGTCTAAGTGCTTCTTGAACTCTGACAGGACCGGTGTCATGACTACTTCCCTGGAGAGCCTGTTACAGTGCCCGACCACCCTCTCAGTGAAGAACATTTTCCTGGATATCCAGCCTGAACCTCCCCTGTCTCAGCTCCATGCTGTTCCCTCAGGTCCTGTCACTGTCACCACTGACTTGCTCATTATCTCTCTCTGCTGTGTAGCTGCTCTGCTGTACTAAAGAAATTTTTATAAATGTTTTTACAGGAACTTCTGAATAAAAAAGTTTACCTACCAAGGTTTTAAGGTGCTTAGCACTGCTGTGGCTGTGCTGAGGCCTGAAAATGTAACCAAGCCAGCTTTAGCACTGCTGTGGCTGTGCTGAGGCCTGAAAATGTAACCAAGCCAGCTTTAAACTACCACAATTTTGTTTGTTCAGTACAAAACCAGAACAGACTTCTTTCCTCTAAATCCTCATCATTGATTCTGGTTTTGTGCAGCTAAAAGAAGCTCCTGTACCTCTGCATGACCTACTTTTTGTGGGCTTTGCAATATGTGAGGTGAGAGTTGGTATGCACAGGAAAAAATCAGTCACTCAAGTAGTGATGGAAGAGCAAACAGGTAAGGTGGCTGGCAATGAAGATGTGGCCCAAGAAAAGAAGCATGTGGCCTTCCGGTAAAACTGTCCACTATATGTATGTGCAGCAGCAAAAGTTGCAGAGCTGATCACCTGCATGCTGAGGCAGCTCATGTCTTCATGGGAAACAAAAGGAATGTAATTGTGTTGGGCACAATCCAAATCCCAAGCTGTCTGTCTCAAGCATACCTATGCAAGCTGTCTTTGTGTGTGTGCTCGATAAATAGTTCCCTAGAAAAGGTCCCAATGCCACATGGAGGACCTGAGGCAGCTACTGCCTGGTTGCTTTATCTCTTGGAGACACACATTGGTGGCTTATAACTTCCTCTTTTTGGCCATCCACTGTGTTTGATTTGATTGTTAATATTTTTTTATATTTATTTTAAACAGCGTGAAGGAGTCTGAAGGACCTGTCTGGAAGCGGTGGGTTAGATTGCTTTTTTCAAAAGGTGTGAAGCTAGACACTGTAAAAGACAGAGCAAAGAGACCTGTAGGTCAAGCACAGAGTGCAAGGTGGGACCTGGTGCTGATTGTAGGAATGGCCTAAGGACCATAGGGGACGGAGCAGTCCTCACTTTAGCTGCAAATGTATTTGATGTTACTAAAACCGTACTGGGACCAATGCCTTCAAGGATGATGAAGAAAGGAGCTGTGTAGCCACCTTTTACATCTATTTAGTCTTTACTCATGACTTTGAAATTTCTCTGCCTAAGAAGTTCTGTTCTAGTTCATATTCTGATAAAATGTGGTGCTTTTAAAATTTAAACGTCTTCTTATCTTCTTTGGGGATCTCACTGATGTAAGCTCCTGTCATTCTGCACTTTGACAGGAATGTAAGATTTCAGGTGTGATATAGGAAGCTGAGAATAGCATGTATTGCCATCATTGGTAGCTGTATCATCATAAATTGGTTATCATAAAATATAGAAAATTAGGGGTAGAAATGCATTCCCTGCATTGTTAATGTTCACTGTATATTAGAAATACACAGATGAATGGGCCAAACTTGTAAATCTGTTTTGTAAGTCTCCAGCATAGGGAGAAAATGTAAACTAATAAGAACATATGGTTAAAGTGCTAATCAGATTAAAGGATTTGAAAATATTGATGGATTTTTTTTTTCATTTGCTTTTGGAATCTGTATTATGAAATGATATTTAACTAAGATATGTTTGATTGGCAGTGGGGGGAAAAAAAAAAACATGTCATAAGCCTAATGTCAAAGAGAACATGCACTACTTTACAGAATGCTTGATGGCAGAGCCACATAATCATTACTAATTGTATTGCCAGGCTGAACAAAATGGCTTTGGAGATGGAATTTGAAGATCAAAGCAACACAGTGTTCCAAATCTCACCTGGAAGAATAGTCTACAAATAAGAATGTGAAAACCATTTCTCCAAAACAATTAATATATTAAATGTTTCAAAAAGCACTTAGCAAGAGTTTGTGTAAAAAACTATTACAAAGCCATGGTGCTATGTCTCTTTCTTTCTTTCTTTTTTCTTTTTTTTTTTTTCTTTTTTTTTTCTTACCCTACATTTAAATGAATATGAGAAAAAAATAGTCTTTTATTTGAATTAATATTATAAAAATATTTTATTTGAATGAATATGAGAAAAAAATGTCTTTCATTTGTATCCTCTTAAGGTGTAAGAAAAGAAGAAATATTTGTAAAGTTTTTACTGGAAAAGTGCATGGCAGTATTTTTAAAGTACTTTCTAGTATACTGTCTAACATATGACCTGTCATTTAGAATGATAGCTTTCCTGAAGATGAGTAGAAGAATTTTATAAAAGATAAAGGAAATAAAAATGATGTCTCACCTATGTACTTGGGATATAAGAATAAAAATAGTACAATGTGCATATGCATAGATAAGACCACAGGCTCTCTTGTAACGCAGTCCTTCATATGCTTGTAGGTGATCTTAGACAAAGTATTTCCCTCTGAGTTATTGCTAAGTGAACTGTGATTAAGGATAACGTGCAGTAGCACATCTTTCAATGTGTGTGAATGAGAGGCTACTCTGTATTATTCAAAGTCTAGCGGATCTTCTGAATTTTGCTTTGTGACAACTGGTAGAAGAGTGGCTGTTGACAATAATAGTATAAAGAATAACTACATCTTCTTGTGTTTATCTGGGTCTAGTGTATGACTTCATAAATGGAAGGAAGCAAGAAAAATCTCATAGAAGTGAGCAAAGGATACAGAAGTAAACAAAGTCACTTCCTTTCCTACTCTGGCATACTGATAGCAGAAGGAATGAACAGTGTCACTGTTCCAGTCCATGAACTGTTGGTTGCAAGAGCTGACATACAGACTTATACGAGCAAGAGCAGGAGAGGCAGATTTCAAACACTGGTCCTCATTACTGCAGAGGTTTTCCTGTTCTGCCCTCAGGACTTCATTCCTTCTTTCTTTAACTATGTGTGAGTCAAGAGCTGTAAACCTGACATTCCTGACATGAAGGGATAGAGAAAGCCAAAAGGATCCCTTTCTTTACAGGGAAACTTGCTAGAAACATGAAGTGTACAAATAAAGACAGTTAAACTGAAATATGGGACACCTGGAGAGAAGTAGGTTCATTGCAGGGAATCTATTGATCCTTTGGAGACCTAATGTCAGTGATCTAAATTGTGCTGTCGCAGTGGAGCTTGATCTTTTTTTTGGGGATGATGGCCCGGAAGGAGAAGCCATGGTTTTCCTCTGTACTTTGACATGGAAAATATTTGGACCTGGGATATCACATATTTTACAAAGTTCTGCTATCTATTTGGCATTGCTCTGGATCAGTCTGGGATTTTACTTCTTGAGCTACAGAGGCAAGGCTATAGTCCTCTTACCTTTGGGGACATTTAACTCACAAAGATGAAAGTGTCACCGAGATGGAAAATGAAGTACTTAATAAAATTAACTCTCTTTTTATTTCTCTTCCAGAAAGTATTTAGCTCATTACAAATAGCTGCAGAAAGATTTTATTGTATATACTTTGAGAAATATAGTTATTGCTTGCAATTTACTTTGTTAGTTATTCTATCCAGAGTTCTCTAATTAAAAGCTTCTGTCCTTTTCTATATCTAGTGACTCAGATTGAACAGATAACAATAAAATAAGTTTTAATGAAAAGTACAGAATCCTATAAGTCAAGTGTACTTTACCACTAAAACAATGCGATAAAGACTAGCTGAGATAAACATTCACTATGTTATCATTATGATATGCCCAGAAGGAATAAAAAGATGAAACAATACTGTGTGTTTGTAGCTGAATATTCTATTATTAGAAAAAAAAATGTGGTGACCCCAAGGTCACAATAAAAAGAGTCAACAGAAAAAAGTTACAGCTTGTTCCTTCTATTAGTTCAGACTTAGCTCTTTCAAAGTTTACAAATATATGCCTTTTATTTATATCCTCTTGAGGTGTAAACCTTACCCACGGGATTACATGATGATTTGCAATATTTTAGAATTGAAAATACTCATTCTGTCCATTAAAATATGCCATCCAACCTTTAAGTACTCCCATAGGCCACTAAAAATACATTCTCTCACTCTCTTCCCTACCTCCCATTCCTTTTAATAAGATGTAAACATGAGGAGCTGTGAATCAATATAAGGATTCTCTCTGAAGGATCAAGAATTGGGTCTTCAAGCTCAGCTAGTCATCAGATGTTCAGTATCTGTCTGCTTTCCTTTTGCCTTGTTTTCTGTCTTTATGACTAATAATCATTACTTATAGTGGCTTAGTCAGAGCATAAATCTAGTGACTGAAATGCAACTGGCAGGTACTGCTAATGTACAAATGTGTGAAGGACTGCAAGATCAACATCAAAAGATCACCATCCATGCCTGTGAAAGCAAGAATACATTTTCATTCTTAATCTGAAGCCCATATTAAACTCCCTTTGAATCAAAGTCTACCTGAGGTCCCAGTGGTAAATTCCAGGGAGACTATGGAGCAGAAATAAGGGTGAGATTTATTCTTTGAAAGCATCTGGTACCACCTGAGAAAACTATTGAAGAGCTGACATTTTGTCTTTTTCACTAATGAAAGTGTTTCAAAACTAATGTATTCATGTTCCATGTTGAAGAGAATTTTTGTTTTCCATGACCCAAACATTTCTTTGATAGCTGGGCATATTCTGTATTTTTTGTTTATTTTGATTTTTTATTCTTTTTTTTTTTTTTTTAACCTATTCTAACTATGGATTCACCTTTATATTTTCCAGAATCTGACCCCCCAACAGGAACCTCTAGTGTTATTTTTTTTTTCCCTTTTTTTTTTTTTTAATAGTGAAATAATATGCAAGCCTGATCAACAATCCAAAGTAATTGTACTGGGTCTGGCTGAGATGGAGTTATCTTTCTACATAACAGCCTGTATGGTGCTGTGTTTTGGATTTGTGACTTAGAGAATGTTAGTAACCAATGTTTTGAAAATAGCTAAGTAGTACTTCCACAGTATTGAGATTTTGTCTTTTTCCCACCACTTCACTACAGTGATTAGGCTGGGGGTAGGCAAGAGGTGAGAGCAGTGGGGCACTGCCAAGACAGCAGATAAGAATTGATCAAAGGGATATTCCATACTGAATATGGGATATTCCTATACCATACTGGATGTTATGCTCATCAATAAAAGCTCAGGGAAAGGAGAAGAAAGAGTGGGGCACAGGCAGATAGCTATCTGTGGTTATGGCATTTGTCTTCTCAAGTAGTTGTTATGCATGCTGAAGTCCTGCTTCCCAGAAAGTGGCTGGATATCTGCCTGCCCATGGGAAGCAGTGAATAAACATCTTATTTTGATTTGCTTGTGCACACAGCTTCACTCTTATTAACTGTCTTTATCTTGACCCACCAGTTTCTTGCTTTTGTCCTTTGATTCCCTGCCCCTTCCCACTGGTGGGGTGTGAGCAAGTGACTGAATGGGTACCCAGTGGCTGGCTGGGGTCTACCCACCACAGTTATATACATTGAAAAGGTAACAACCTTTGGTGGCACATTGAAATTTTCCTAAGAAGTCTGTCAAAAGAAATATATAATTGCAAAACTTTGTTTCTCAGAATCACCTTACAGCACCGAAGCTCAAAGAACAAAGCCAATAAAGGCAGCTGATGGTAAAGCACTGTCCAGATGGAGTTGAGAAGCCTAGATGCAAACTACAGTCTGACACCTATCTTGTGCTCACATCCTTCTGATCTTGCAGACATCTCTGCAGTTCCCAAAAATCAACTGAGTGCCTAGGGTGGAATCAACTCCCACTCTGAGCAGCACAGTTCAATCTCCTATCTAAATCAGGACTCAGATGTTAAGCATTGCTGCATAGTTCTAGCAGGTGCCTGCTTGGTAGGAAGACAAAACCACAAACATTTGTAGAATCAGTCCTTCCTTTCAAGAATATATATATGGAATTCTTCTTTGAAGAACAACAAGATGATTGCAAAGCAAATGAATTTGTGGTTTTAATATGTGTTTTCATGCAATTCCTTGAGCAGTTGTGCAGGAAATGAAATACCTCCGTTCAAATATCTCTTTGGACTGAAGGAAGTTAAGCTTATGTTTCTTACATTCCCATAAAGTATTAATTGAGCAATAAATTAGTCTAGATTAAGATGAGAAATTACAAGGTGAAGATCATAGCTTTCTTCTGTATCTTGACAGTAATTTGTCTTTACCTTTTCTTGTCTATCACTTGTTGCACACATGAATTACAACTGCTTATCAGATCTGTTATTTATCTTCAGTCATGCTTGGTCTATAGTCGTTTCTATCCTCAATGTATTCTTTAGAGAATTTCCATATTCCAGTGCCTGGATATCAAAGAATCAATTCCTTTTATGTGTAAAGCTGTCCTGACAATTATCTCACTGGAATAGTTTGAGCATGCTTAGAAGGCAGTTGAAGACTTCAGCACTGGTGTTTGACTAACCTGACAGACTGGTTGATGTAAGAATCTGTATATCTCTCTTTCATAGTTTATTCTCTGATTCTTTCTAGTCTTTGCCTTGAAAACTAGCATATGAATGACTTGCTTGACACACTCACTTTTTATTTTTGTTGGGTTCAATATTCAGCTGCTTTATTTTCATGTAGGGAACTGCTCTTCACTGTGTTTCTTGCTCCCTTTCTCATGGCAGACATCTAAACTGGAGTACTGAAGCTTAAGTTGCGAGGTTGCGTGTGCTCAATATCATTTGAAAGACAAAGACAAACAATGTTTTTTAAAAGTCCTTAATAGCAGTATATAGATTTTTTTTTTTTTTTTGTCCTTGAGCATCCTAGTCAAGCTTTCCACTTATTAACTCTATTTCAGTACATTTATTTTCAAAAACTTTGCTCAAATCATGTTGATGTAAAACCTTCAACCTTTCCCTTTCATGTGAACAAAGTACCAGGCTCTGTCTCTGTCATTAAAAGGTACACTTGCCTTATAATTCATGCCAAAAAATTTTACCATTTCATAGAGAATTATCAACACCTTTATGCTTACAAGATATTTAAATCATGATCAGGCCATTATGCCCATACTGTGCCAAGATAAGGTCTAGTAGACCTGGAAAGTATTAACACATATCTGAGAAGTTCAGTTTAAATTACATAAATTAATCTGAAGGACTTTAATAATTTATGAAGTAGCTGAAATAAGGTCACCTGCTGTAGTAGTTTTATTGTTTTTAGAGTTTAGTTAAGATATTTTGGAAATTAGCAGATATGCATTAGTTAGTAAAGACAGATAATCATAATTTTAGATATCTTTAATATCATTTTTATCTAACTTTAGATTCATTTTCCTTTTTCATTTTAATGGTGTGTTTTGGTAATGACAATGACAAGGAAAATTAGGAATGCCTATGCCAGGGAGAAAACTTCAGTCATAGTTGATAAACATCTACAAAGCTCAGTTCTGTAGAAAAAGTGAGTTTCCTATTGCTCTGCTGCTTGCAGTACTATTTGTTTCACCTCAGTGAAAGCCAGTGAATTTATGTTTTTTGATAGTTTGTTTGTAATGTTTGGTTTATGTTTCTGAATGTTACAAATTCATCAAATTAATATATTAGTAAATTCTGTTCATTAATGTTTGGAAAGGTTGTCTGTACTACTTGAATATTCTGTGCATGTATTATGCTTAGATTATTATCTTTTTTTTCTCTGATTTATTTTATCCTAGGGAGTTTGTGGCATTCTGTGGTTATAAAGTTGTTTTGATTAATTGTGGTTTTAATATTCTATAGCACGTAAGAATTCAGATATTCCACTTGCAAGTTACTCTTGTTTCCACCTTGTCAGTGTCTGGTCATAACTACAGTCCTTGCCTTGTCCATTTGCTGAGGGACTGGACTTTTTTTAGATGCTATAACAGTTAATCCTCCTCTGTATCTGTCTTTCTCTCCCTATTTTTTAATCAAATCTTTGCAGGAACTCGACTCATACTAAGTAATCAAGGATAAAAATAAATAAAATAAAATGTAAATGCAGCGTTCAAGATTGATTTCTTCTTCCTGTCAGTGTAAACACCTTTAAAGAAATTTACAATATAACACTATACTGTAAACTCTCTATTAAGAAGCTAAATGTCATTAGCACTTTCTGTACATAGTTTGTGTATTCTGTGTTGCTAAGCCATAGCTAAAATTCTCTGGTTTTAAAAATCAAAGAGTAACCTTATGGAGCTCATCCAGGTATTCTGAGCTATGGAACTGAGGATATTACTCCAATAATTTATCTTTATTTTTTTGTCTGATAATTGTGAAATGGAGACTTCTGAAGCACTACAGTGTTTCTTCAGGGTTAAAGTAGAAGCATAGTTTTTGGTGGACTGTGAATTAACCATAAAAAAAAAAAAAAAAAAAAAAAAAAAAAAAAGACTAATCCCCTGCAACCACCTGGAGAACAATTAAAAAAGAAAACCCCATCTTCAAAAATTCCTTGATTTTTTAGAAGGCCTAGAAGGCCAGTGGTTCTTAATTTTTAAGCCATTTTACTGTTAGACACAAATTAAAAGTTCATATGGTCTTTCTATTAGTGATAATTGTAGAAACAGTTTACTATGTAGTCAATTCAAATTAAAAAAAAAAATCATGATAATTAGCAAAATCTGTTTTATTCTCCAAACTGAACAATACACGAATGGAGCTCTTGAACATAAAATATTAATATTGATCTTGGGATCATTATTCAGAGTAGCACTGTCTGTGAAACTAATTTTATAATTAAATTTAGCACCAGCTAACACTCCTTCAGATAATAACTATACATCTATATATAGACAGTGGATTTATTATAATCAACTTAGAAATCCTTAAGTTTGTCTCTCCTAAAAGCTGTTATCAAATCTAGAAATAAGAAAATGTCTTTGGAGATGATTTTTAACCTTTGCCTAATTTGACTCAAGATTACCTTGAATCAAGGAAATGGTTGGCAGGGACAGGGCCCAGAAATAATGCATAAAAGGTGCAGAAAGGGCAGTTATCTTCATAATAGTGATCCTCCATAAATGTCTGTTTGGTGGAAGTAGCTTAAAGGAATGTTTTCAAGTGATGCGTGGCCTGATATATACATTGTGTAAAACTCTTATTAGGCCTAAACCACTAGAAAAGACTGTATTGTGTGGTTTCGTTTTTGTGTTTGCTTATTCTTAAATCGTGAAATACATGGGACTATTCCCACTGAACCGTGATTTGAAGGGCTTGAATTCCAAGTTCAGATCCTCTGTTCCTGTCTGTCAGATGGGAAGCATAATGCTAACATTTTTGTAAATGCTTTGGGATGGGCTGAAGTTGATTAAGGGAAAAAAAACATTAGTTAAACATTTTTTGCTGTGATGGGGCGAATAGCATATATAACAGTACAAAAGGGATAGGAAAGCAATGTAGAAAAGAAGCCATAGTAAAGAAAAAAAAATCTCAAACACAAGACACAAAAAAGACCTTTAAAAATGTCCTTGATGACATAAAATTCTTTATAGTTAGTATTTAATGCTTGCATTGTAAATGCTAAGCAGGGTAGGACATGTGGCAGTTATTGTGGTGTTTAAGGAAGAGGTAGAGCCTTACAGGCACCTCAAGAGCCTGCAAGATTCATACCCGTCTGTGTGGAAAACACTGTGCTTCTGAGGGAGTCTTTGGGAGAGGGAGTTTCCTCCCTGTCAGTCAAACCAGCAAGCTGCCTCCTATGTCCAGTGAGAACAGCCACTGTGTTCCTCATGAATACTGTGTGTCATGGATTGCTTAGGGACATTGTACCCAAGTTGTGTTCCTAACTGTGTTAATCAAACGACAAGTAGACCCGAGTGTTATGCAGCATTTTGTGTTTGGAGAAAGGTTTGGTGGTTCTTCTGGGAAAGAAGTTACAACTTTTGTGTAATTGGAAAAAGACAAGTAAATTGTGTGTTCTTTGGCACTCTTGATTCCACTATAACCCCAGCAGGTTGTTTTGTCCCGCAATTAACAGTTACTTTAAAATCTACTGCAAAATGAGTAACATTATCACAACTCTTTCTTGTTAAATGTTAATAATTTCTTTAGCTCTTAGGAGTTCATAAACAGGAAAAAACGAAGGTGGAAGCCAAGTAGCATTTTATACATCTAACAGCTGAAATGGCTATTACGTGCAAAAAATTCAATGGAGCTAAACCATTGTTCATACAAAACCAACTGCCTATCTGTTTTTCCCTTTGGAAGACTAAAAAACAGGTGTTCAGTGTTTTTCTGCTCTCTGTTATGTGTTGAATGGCTTGGAAAAGAAAACCTGGGTTTGTTAGTAATGACAGATATGACCAGGAAAAAAGTGCTCTTCATAGCAAATGCTCTTATGATACTCTGGAGCATTAGTATCAGGAGAGCTTGTGGTGTCAACAACATGAGGAGCAAATGGATTATAACCTTTGTCCTGAGATCATCAGTAAGGAAAGATGCAGCGGGACTCCTTGTCTTATTCCTACTCCCAAATCCTTTTCCTCAACTTATCTTATACTCTTATTAGTGACAGAGTAGCAGAACTGAGGGGTCTTTTTGAACAAATTAAAATGGGAGAAGAAGAGTTTCTGGTTCCTTTTCACTCAGAGTGAAATCCGTATTTTCCTTTCTAGCTCAGAAAGCTCAAATAAAAAACAACATAAACACACACACACACGACATCTTTTTCTTTCCCTATTCTGAGTCACAAAACAGTGTTGTTGTTTGGGAGAATTTTCTGTTACATCTTGTATATCATATAAAACTTTTCTGAGTAAAAAGAATTAAAATTTTACAAGCCAAAACCACACCTAAATGATAAGTAACCTTAAAAATCTCTAACTCAGATAAATGCTTACAAAGGCTTCAATAAAAGGTAATGCTTGTGGTGCTTGATTCTGATGGAAAAAAACTGTAAGACGTCAGCCTTGTAATAAATGCACTAAAGGGTGAATGTCATATTTAAATAAATAAAGCCTTCTGTCTGAAAAGAAAGAACACTAAAATCCATGAGTACGAGTGTATTAACTTGATGGTCCTCATCTGCTCTCACTCAAAGGAGTGTGAAACAGGTGCAAGTCTGAAGAACTAGAGAGAGACATGCCTGCATTAAATAATAAAAAGTGAAATGCAACGTAGGACCCACAACCAAGGACATCAGACCTTGTTATTTTTTCACAGCTGTATCCCTTGTATAACATTTATTTCCTTATTTTGTGGTGTGTTAAAAGATATGTGAGTTGACAGTTTTTCAGTATTGTGATATCATTAAAAACATTTAGATTTTCAGTCAAGGTATAACTTTAGCTTAAGTATGTGCAGTCAGCTGATGAAGCAGAAAACAGTGTAGTACGTGTTAAAGTTTTGTATAGATACTTTGAATTTATACTGGATCACAACTCAGTGTCAGAAATCACTTTTTGTTAAACAGTTTTAAATTTCATACATTTAACCTTATGCTTAATTATCATGATTTTGCCTGGGACAGTTAATTTTCTTCACAGAGGTTTGTATGATTCTGTGCTTTGGATTTTGGGTGAGAATAATGCTGATAACACCACAATGTTTTAGTTGTGGCAGAGCAGTGCATACACAGAGCCAAGGGTTTTTCAAATTCTCATGCTGCCCTGCCAGCAAGGAGGCTCAGGATGCAGCAGGAGCTGGGAATGGACACAGACAGGACAGGTGACCCAGAGTGGCCAAAGGCATCATAGAATCATAGAATATCCAAGTTAGAAGGGGCCCACAGGGATCACTGAGCCCGACTCCTGGGTCACCAAAGGCCTACCCAAAAAGAAAACAAAATAAAAAATTATCAGACCATGTGTCTGAGAGCGTTGTCCAAATGCTTCTTGAACACCAGTAGGCTCAGGACCATGACTATCGCACTGGGGAGCCTGTTCCAGTGCTCAACCACTCTCTTGGTGAAAAACCTTTTCCTGATATACATCCTGAACCTCCCCAACTGCAGTTTCATGCCATTCCCTGTGGTCCTATTTCTGTCACCAAAGAGAGAAGTGCCTGCCTCTCTGCTCCCCCCCGTGTAGACCATGATGACGCCTCCCCTCAGTCTCCTCTTCTCCAGGCTAAACAATCCAAGTGACTTCAGCCACTCTTCATACGTCTTCCCCTCTAGACCCTTTACCATCTTTGTTGCCCTCCTTTGGACACTCTAACAGTTTTATATCTTTCTTATACTGTGGTGCCCAAAACTGCACACAGTACTCAAGGTGAAGCTGCACCAGCACAGAGTAGAGCAGGACAATCACTTCCCTTGACCGGCTAGCAATGCTGTGCCTGATGCACCCCAGGATGCCATTGGCCCTTTTGTTTGCCAAGGCACACAGTTGACCCGTATTCAACTTGCCATCAGCCAGAAACCTCAGAAACCTTTCCACAGGGCTGCTTTCCAGCTTCTTGTACCCCAAACTGTATGTAAGGTCAGGGTTGCCCCATCCCAGATACAGCATCTGGCACTTGCTCTTGTTAAACTTCATATTGTTGGTGATTTCCCAGTCCTCTAATTTGTCCACATCTCTCTGCAGGACCTCACCACCCTTAATGGAGTCAACAACTCCACCCAATTTGGTATCATCCATGAACTTGCTCAAAAAAAACTCAATTCCTTCATCCAACTTTTTACAAAAACATCGAAGAGGACTGGTCCTAAAATAGAGCCCTGTGGATCCCCACTAGTGACAAGTCACCAGCCTGATGTAACCCCATTTACAAGAACCCTCTGGACCCAACACATCAGCCAATTGTTCCCCCATCTTATTATGCTTATATCTAACTTTATTCTGGTCATTTGTCTGGAAGGAGAGAGAGTATTGAAAGTTTTACTGTAATTCAGAATGATTACATCAACTAGCTTCCTTTGGTCAACTAGCTGGGTGATCTCGTTGTAAAAGGAAATTAAGTTTGTTAGATATGACCTTCCCCTAGTGCAGCCGTGTTGGTTCTGACCAATGACTTCATTGTCCTTTAAGTGTTTTTCAGTAACTCCCAGAATAATCTTCTCCATAATTTTATCAAGCACTGAAGTGAGAAATTCCACACAATATGGCATCATACTCTGTAATAAAATCTTGTGTAAAGGAGGAAGGTGGGAACATTTGGAGTGATGGAGTTTGTTTTCCCAAGAAACCATTATGCGTGATGAGCCCTGCTTTCCTGGAAGTGGCTGAACACCTGCATGCCGATAGAAGTAGTGAATGGTTTGGTTTGGTTTGCTTGTGCATGAGGACTTTGCTTTACCTAGTAAACAGTCTTTATCCCAACTGCTGAGTTCTTGCACTTTTACTTTTCCCTTGTCCCACCTGGGGAGAGTGAGTGAGCAGCTTGGTGATGCTGAGCTGCCTGCTGGGGTTAAACCACAACAATATCTAACAGCATATCACAAGTATATTTTGAAACTGTATTTGAGCAACATTTAAGTTTTATGAATGGCCCCTGTACAACTACGTGTTGATTACTATAAGTCAATACAAATGTCATCCTACTGAGGCATACTTGTGGCATATGTGACAGTTTGACAACAGATATTTACTCCATTTCTCTCCCTGTTGACTTAAATTCATTTACTCTTTGCACCATCAAAAGCTTTTACTGCAAAAACTGAGGCATGAGAATGTAGTAACAGAAATGTATTTTCTAGCCTCATAGAAAGAATGATACCTTCTTTCTCTAAGCTTCGTTGTCGTTGGTCAATAGAAATACTGCTGTTATCATTTGGTGTGCCTTGCAAGCATGGCTTGATGTCCAGTAGATGTCAGATGGTTGAGACATATAGCTGTATGCTCCAAGGAAATATCCTTTTCCTGTTTGAAGGCTGGAGAGTCCCTCTTTCATTCAGATCCTCAGGAACCTGCTGAAAGGTTTCCCACACTCACTTCGCTAATGTGAAAAAGTTTCTGTGATGGTTTGTCCTTCATCACAGAGTGTCCCTTGTCTTTAATTTTATTGCGTGGCATGGAGTGGTTAATGAACTTTAGGTTAGTTTATTTCTGGAATAAAACCTGCTGCAGTTATTCACAAAAGCTGCTTTTCCCTGAGTTACCTAGTACACCATGTGTGAGATGCTTCTCTCCTTCCCCCTTACTCCTGGCTTCTCTCTGTTCTCCACTAAACCATTAAAAATTAAGCCTTTAGGGAAATATTAGGAGTAATGCTTATTTTGAGAAAATAAGAGAAAGTGGAGTTGTGTGAAAAGCAAGCAAATGTGCTTCCATAAGATATACGAACATGCAGTAGCTTAAAAGTTTTAGATTTGCTTGTATTTTACCAAGTATCCAGGAATGAAGGAGTTATTTACTCCTTTAGGAAATCAGAGAAAGAGTGTGACTCATGGATTTTTAGAGTTTGAATTTGGGTACCATCTTTGCTGCTCTCCCCCGAGTGGCAAGCAGTTACTTACCTGGCATGTGTGCTGTTTTAAGCATTTGTGCTTTTCTGAGTTAAAGAGACTTGGACACTTAGATTGCTCTGCTTTATCCTCTCCCCTCCCCTTCTAAAGTTCTAACCTGAACTTTATGGTATTTGTTGACTTTCAGCCTGGTGATATAATGCTGAAACTCATAATGTAGGGAATATTTATTGTATTACATGTGATTTGTTAATGTGTGATTAAGGAGGTTATTTTACTGAGATCACAAAATGAAAATCAGTTTTTCATCTCAACCTCTTGGATGTTCCTCAGTTTACTGAAAGAATTCAGCAAAGAGTAAAAGAGATTAATTTTCATTGTTTATAAAGTAGTAGAGCAGTCGTATGCATCAAAAAAAAAATTGTTTACCACACAGATGAAAGAAAAGTTGAAAAAATGGGAAATTCGATGCTCTTACCATATTTTGATGAATATGTTAAACTTTGATGAAGCACAAAAGCATTTCTAAATATTTTAAGTTGGAAGGTAATGAATATTGAAGGAAAAAAGAAATGATAGAGTAGATTTTCCCCTTCTGATCTGTTGATGAGAGAAACATACAGTAGATGTGATTAAAAACTGGACATTATCTATTCACAATAATTAAATCAACCATGTTTTTTATCCGGTATCTTAGCCTTAGAAATAACAGGGAGAATGCAACAAAACTAAATGCTTAATGATGCTATGTTATGTTTGAATTAAGACATTAAACTGCAGATAGAAATTCCAAGTCATAATTTGTCCATTAAACAAACAATTAAGGATGCAAATATGCTATCATTTAGTCACCTTCTTTGAAATGTAAAAGCTTCCCATATTGGTCCTCTTTCTGATGTTTCTGTATTGATTTCTATTGATAAGTGACATGTCAGTGTTCTCAAAAGGAGAATGTAGATTGAAAAATTGGGTTCAAGGGCTGTCATTTTACTGCATTTGTATAATGCCTAATGTAATGAGGCATTCCTTTTGACTGGATTTGCTGTTATAGATATTCTAAGAGAGCTACCCTCTTTAGTGTGTGTATACAACCTAAGTGACAGGAAGAACATTGGGGATCCAAACAATTAATTTGATTTTTGGAAGTTAAGTTAAAGAATTTTTTTCTGATTACAAGGCAGGATGTCAAAGGAAAGCTCAACCGGCAAATGCAGTTAGAAGAGCATCTCCAGTTGATTTTGAAACGGAAACATTTCTGAGAGAATAGCCAGATGGAAAGAGCTACATGATGTTAATGTCTGCAGGATCTGAAGGATGCAGATGGCCAGCAACTTATAAGGTTGAACACTTGCAAATATACATGGGACAGAAAGAAAGAGAACGAGAATCCAATAGAAAAATAACACTTGATGATCATAAGTCTCCAACTTATTTGAAATGTGTGAGTTATTTGAAAGGAATCCCATTCAAACTGAAAGCTTTCATGAGAGAACACCAAAGATGAATAGGAATTTCAGCTGCTGCTCGTAAAACTGTGCATTAGTAGATGAAGATGACAAGTTACATTTTTTTTAATGGGATTATACTTCGGAGACAGATGAAAACCTTTTAACTATAGATGGCCAGACACCAGAGAATGAGAACAGAATAGAATGAATGCACAGGACTCCTTAGGAGCAAATGAAAATACTGAAAAAAGCCTGTAAGAAATACAAGCATCTAGATAGTTGCACACATGAAGATAAGTCACATAAATGCCACGTATCTCATATTCTGGTAAGGATGGAGAAGAAGCAGCACAGACATGAAGAAATAGCTGTAGTGAGGGTGAATTACGTGACTTAAATTCAAAACATGTAATGTACAACACATAAAAATATATACCTATGAACAAAGGGTATGTGCAGCTTTTTATTTATTTGTGCAGAAATGATAATTACAAGATCTCAGAAGAAAGGGATTATATGCCAATGATAAAAATTGAGTTAGTGATTGACTCTAAGGCCTTGAAATTGGGCTTGGCTTTGGTATAAGCTGTAGAAGTTACGCAGTCATAATGGAGAAAGTTAAGAGTTAAGATAGCCAAAAAGAATATGTGTACTTTGTTTAAATTATTTATAGGGATACCACCACAGTCAAATTACAGGGATGAAAAACATTAACTCATTAACTGTTAATAGATACACAGCCAATAAAATAAGAACAATTTTGATGTTCTAGACAACCATCAGAAGTTTCTCCAGGAAATTTGAAGGTCACGTTATAACTATAAATATAAAACACAATCACTAAACTAAATTCTAGGTTGTCAAATCAGTGACTTTCAAAGTCCTCTACAGGTGTTCTTGAAAAAACAGAAATTGATATATAGAACATGATGAGATGCTTACAGTAGGTCTTTTCTGTGGCAGTCAAGATTATGACACATCCTCCAAACCATTAACTGAAGAACAAATGTCACCATGTTTGAAAGAACTGAGGCAAGATAAAGGATGAAAAAACAACAATTCTTCAAAACAACATGGTGGTTTACCTTATATTAAATGCATGAAGTTATTTAAATGGAAAGAATGGTATGGATATTTGGTACGTTTATATGACTAGTACCACTTACCTCCTAGAGAATGTATTCTCTAGTCTTTTAAAGGTCCCGAAGCCCAAAGAGTATTAATTTCAGACTCAGGATGCAACTCCATCTCACAGAAAGTTACTTAAAATCTGTGTGCTAGTATAAGGATCATAGAATCATACAATTGGCTTGGGTTGGAACTTAAAGATCATCCAGTTTCACCTCCCCTACCATGGGCAGGGATGCCACCCACTAGATCAGGTTGCTTATAGCCTCATCTAACCTGGACTTGAACACCTCCACGGATGGGGCATCCACAACTTCTCTGGGCAACCTATTCCAGTGTAAAGAATTCCAGAGTAAAGAATTTCCTCCTAACATTTAATCTAAATCTCCCCTCTTTTAGTTTAAAACCATTCAGCCTTGTCCTGTCATTGTCTGACCGAGCAACAAGTCTATCTTCATCGTTTTTCATAAGCCCCCCACTCACACCTTGAAATACTGAAAAGCTGAAAAGGTTTCTCTAGATCCTTCTCTTCTCTAGGTTGAACATTCCCAGCACTCTCTCAGCCTTTTTTTCATGAGAGGTGCTCTAGCCCTCTGATAATCTTCGTGGCTCTCCTCTGAACCCACTCAAACAGATTCACATCTTTCTTGGGCTGGGGGCTCCAGATCTGGCTGCAGTACTCCAAGTGGGTTCTCATGAGGACAGAGCAGAGGGAGGTAATCATCTCCCTCGACCTTCTGGCCACTTGTCTGGTGATGTAGCCCAGGATGCAGTTGGCCTTCTGGGCTGTAAGCATGCACTGCTGACTCATGTCAAGCTTTTCATCCACCAGAACCCCAAGTCCCCAGGGCTGCTCTCAATGAGTTTTTCACCCAGTCTGTACTCATGTCTGGGATTGTCCTGACCAAGGTGCAGCATCTTGCACTTAGACTTGTTGAACCTCATTATGCTCACATGGGCCCACTTTTCAAGCCTGTCCAGGTCCCTTTGGACAGCATCCCTTCTCTTTTATGAACTGCTTGGTGTCATCAAAAACTTGCTGAAGGTACACTCAATCCCATTGTCTTTTTCATTGATAAAAATATTACACAGTACTGGTCCCTATACAGACCCCTGAGGGACACCACTTGTCACCGTACATAGAACCATTAGCAACCACTCTCTGGGTGTGACCTTCAAACTAAATCCTTATCCATTGAATGATGATGTAGAGTGGTATCCCTCTTGATGCATTCCAGTTTGCAGAGTTCTGTGTGCTCTTTGCATTTGATTTGTCACTGTCAGTGAGCTCACCTGAAGATGTGTCACCAAAATTGCTGTAGTGGTCGCTTACAGCAAGCCAAGTAGTCAGCGGGAAAACTAATTTAGAGTCAAATAAAAGACACACATTCCTTGTGACTCTTGAAATCTTCATCAGCTTAAGGGCTCTAAGAATGCAAGAAATATATATGAATCAACTGTTCTCAGTGTAACTTAAATCATTATTTATACTATGCCAGACTGAAGCATCAGTCATCGGGTATCAGTCGTAATGAACCACTACAGACGTACACAAAGAGTGAGAAATAGTAGATAATTATTTCTTCAGACAAAAGGTGTTTTTTCATCTTCCTCTTGTTTACAGATTGGGTGAAACATTCAAACAGCTTTGTGATTTTGGGCTGTATTGTCATATGAATGCAGCAAATGAAAAGGAGGGTGAAACTTACTGTACAAGCTCATAGTGCTTCTGCACTCATCACTCTTAATTGCTCACAAAAACCTTTAGGCAAAACTTAACAATTACACAAAAAAGGAAGAGCAGTAAAATATACCATGATTAAAGAAAAATCATAGGCCTAGATCTGTTGCAGGATATTCAAAATATGAGAGGTTACAAATCTATAGAGAGGAGAGAAGCACGGTCATGTGAGCTGTTGACTTTTCTTACTCAGTCAAATTAGACCAATTGATTTTTAAAGTGAAAAGGGGGAAAATTAAGATAATTCAGACAGATCTCTGAAATCATCATCCAACATCATCTCTTAACAACATTCTCACCTGACACCCACCCGCTTTGATAAATTTATATACAGCTTTTTTTTTTCACTATATTTTTTGATTGCAACCTAAGAGATCTGTTAAAATTGCATTGTAATTTTGTGAATACCATGTTAATTACAGCTTTCAAATCTCTATTAAATAACCTATCAGCTCTGCCATAGTGTTGCTAAGGTAGCAATTTTTAACTTTTGCCTTCAGCACTTAGAAAAATTGAGACCTCATTTCCATTTACCGTCACACCTGTCCGTCATGTACTTTTTTTAACATAATGGAGATCTATAGCGTGTTTTTTCTATGCACCTGACTGTTCTGTGCACCCCTGATCTTCATGTGAATCTATGACGCATTAAAGTTAGCAGAGGTTTTTGTTTTGTTTTGTTTTGTTTTCCCTTCAGGATTTACCTTGAAGACGGACTTATGCTTTTTTTTTTCTTTAAAAAAGTCATGAAACCTACTATCAACGTTATTTCCAAGGCACAGGTGTTAAAATTAATACCTCTAACAATGTGTTTAATACTTAAGTGGTAAATTCTACATTATTTTTTTTTTTCTTGATAGTTAAGACTAATTCTCTTACTTCTCAAGCTGCTATCACTTTTGCATGGTAACATCTAAATCGCTTGTGTGTCCTTACATTACTGTGTATTATTATTATTTGATTTACATAAATTATGGCATCTTGTCAGAAAACATTTAACATTTAAACATTCAGGACAAATTCTTCAAATATGATTGCACAGAAAATTATCTTGTCAGATTTTTTTTTTTTTACCCTTTTTCTTTGAATCTCTCAGCCATCATAAAAGAGTAGGGATTTACAGATTCTACTTCATGTATCCCAGGTTGTCTAGTCTAACTGGAACAAGATGTATCTGTAGCTGTGTTCTGGTAATTACTGGCATGGGAAAAATACTAAGGTTGAGCTAATCAAAAAGTTACAAAACTTATTTTAATTATATGAGTTTGGAAAAATATTTATTCCATTTTCCCTATCCAAAGTGGAGGGGGCTTCCTGCGTATCATGACCATGGGGAGACTACTAGCCTATATTTAGCTTGCTTTGTGGTGACTGTCGTATTCAAAAGATCCTATTTCTTCACATCAAATTCATAGCATTTCCATCTTGTATGGTTTCATGAAAATAGCTCATAATCCTACATAGCGAATGTCATAAATTTTTTTTTATTTTTATTTTTATTTTTTTTCCTTTTCTCTTTCTTTCTTTCTCTTTCTCTTTCTCTTTCTCTTTCTCTTTCTCTTTCTCTTTCTCTTTCTCTTTCTCTTTCTCTTTCTCTTTCTCTTTCTCTTTCTCTCTCTTTCTCTTTCTCTTTCTTTCTCTCTTTCTCTTTCTCTTTCTCTTTCTTTCTCTTTCTCTCTTTTTTTCCTTTTCCTTTTCCTTTTCCTTTTCCTTTTCCTTTTCCTTTTCCTTTTCCTTTTCCTTTTCCTTTTCATTTTCCTTTTCCTTTTTTCTTCTTTTTCTTCTTCTTTTTCTTCTTTTTCTTTTTCTTCTTCTTCTTCTTCTCTTCTATTTCTTTTTTTTCTCCTACTTTTTCTTCTCATTTTTTTATTTTTTTCTTTTTTTATTTTTTCTTTCTTTATTTTTTATTTTTTTTTTCTTTCTTTCTTTCTTCTTTCTTTTTTTTTTTCTTTTTCATCACTAATGTCAATACACCACAAGAAGAATGCACCATTCACTTAATGTCTTTTAAACTCATTGCCCAATTTCAACCAGAATTAGTAGAACAGTCAGGGATGTTGATATCTTACAAATGCTGTGGATCACATAGCATTTAATAGAAATATATTCACCCATTTAATAGAAAACCGAGAATCCTTATGGAAGCTTAATCCTGAAACACAAATCCACTGCAAACTAAAGTCTGTAGTTTTGCCTTTTGCTGAACTGTATGATTATTAACAGAAGTACACACCAGAGACAGAATAGCAAAGCTGAGTCAATTCAATTCACTTAATCCCAACAAAATCAGTCATTCTTTGTTGTCAGGTTTAAAGGAAACTGGTGTGGTAATACTGTTCTGACAGGTGAATGAAGATTAGTGTTGTGTTTTTTTAATGAGCCATAAGTGCAATTTAATGTTATATTCTGCAGATTATTGCAGAAAATTTTAGAGAAAATATGTCATAAAATGTTTGGAAAAATCTGTGGTCTTTTTTTTTTTTGTGTGTGTGTGTGTGTGTTTCTTTTCTCTTATTCTTGTTGAATAAACAACCAAATGAACATTGTGTTGACTTGATTTGTGATATGATGTTAAGATACTAATTATGTCAGACTTAAATGTGTTGAAATAGCCTTCAGGCTTAGCAGCCTTTTTTTACTAGATAAAAGTACATAAAAATTTTGAATATATATTTAATCTATGGAAGAAAAACCTGGACAGCATAGCATAGCAATATTTATTTATTTATTTTTTTTAAGAAGCATATTGTGGTGCAATTCCCTAGAGTAACTGGGAAAATAAAACTAATATTTACATTTTAAAGAAAATGTACAGCACTGAAGAGGCTTTCAGGGTAGGGTGCAGCTGCATTACCTGAGCGTTCCCTAGGCTTCCAACCTTAGATGCTATCGCACTGGGGGAACCTGGTGTGCTAGCTCTAAGGAACAGTACGGAGCATAGAGTGGAGTGGAGACACCACGGCTAGGCTCTGTGACCAGGTGGGGTCTCGATTGTTCTTGTGCACACCAAGACCGATAAGCCGCACTTTTTGCTACCCTGAGCCAACGACCTGTCATGTTTTGACAAATGCTGTACTCTAGTGTACTTTTGTTCATTATAATATCATTATAACACCAAAACACACCTCCATCCCAAAAGCTACCCACCTCCAAAGTGCGACCACTCCTCACTGAGCACGCGCTCTGAATTTCTCAGAGCCTATTCCTTTAAATGGAGACGGAAAAACTTTTCACCAATCATAACTAAGATATGGTTGACTAGAGTCACTCAAGCTCCACCTAAAAGATAGAAAATAATATAAATTGGCCTAAGAGAGAGGGTATGTCAGAGAAGATACTAACATTAAGATACCACTGTCAGGGGAGATACCATCCTGAGGGAATATACCATCCCGAGGGAATATACCATCCCGAAGACCCCCTGACTCCTGGGATCAGTCGACGGGCTGAGCCTCTCTTCTCCCCCCATTGGGACGCCTTTGGGTGAGATTTGAACACTTGGTTGTCTCCGCGGAAACTTAGAAATCTCTATAGAGTCTTTGTGCCTTTTACTTTTTGTGCGTTAATTTCTCGGCTGCGCACCTGTGTATTTCATGCATGCTAGCTTGCTTTTGCAGACAGTAACTATCGCCAGCAATCCAAAGAACCTGTGTACCTGTTGCTGTAATAAATTGCACTTAACTGCATTGTTCCTAGCCGTGATAGTTCTCACTGAACGTGACTAGGGTAAGGGTGGTTATATGTTACCGGTGAATCCGTGACCGTGGTAGTTCAGTGCTCTGAATCCGACCAGACCCATATCAGTTAATGCCTTATTGGTGAATCTGTGATTGTGATAGTTAAGTACCCTGAATCCGACCGGACCCATAATGGTTAATCAGCTACACCCCTTAACGCGACACATATATTCCAAATATTCACAAATTGAGACATTTTGGGAAAACAAACAAACAAACAAAAAACTGCCCTTTTTTTGATTAAATTAGCTTTTTGTTTTAACAAGTTTATGGGAAACGTTCATTTTTTCATTTCTTTCTTTCCTTTTTTTTTTTTTTTATGTAAAATAAGATAAAAAAAATGACAACAAGGAAGTTTCAATTCAGAGAATTATCTTTTGCACCAGCTTATAGAAAAGATGTCACTTTATCAATTCATGGGAAAAACTGCAACACTGTATTTCATTAACCCAAACGAACAATTTCAAGTAGTCTGAATTTAACTAAATTCTTGTCCCCCCCCACTCCCCCTCCACTTTAGACATTCATTTCTTGATATATCAATATTCCTCTGTGGGGAAACTCTGACAACTTGGCTGTGGGTGAGCTATTTGTTCCTTATAGGCATGGAATTAAAGAAAATATAGATTCTTAATTTTATCAAGAAAAATTCAGACACAAGTGGTGAACTCTGGTCCTTAACTGGCCTTTTCCTTATTCTAAGTAAATTCCATGTTGTTCTTCCTTTTGATCATTCCTTTACAAAAAATGGTAATTTTGATTTTTCTCTGCCTCTTTCCCTTGAACAAAAGAGAGGTATGGCAGCAAAGGACAGCTGTTAGTACTAATGAGATGATAATATCATGGCTTACTTTTCAAGGATGGAGGACAAAAACATTGGACTTAAATATATATATTTGGAAAAAAAGTCCTGATATTCAAAATATTAAGCACCTTAAATGGTTTCCTGATCCATGGATCAGGAGTTATGCTGTATACACTGAAACATCTCAGAAAGTCAGAAGTTTAGGGACTGTGTTTGAAAATATAAGTTTGTTGTTATTCATGGGACTTAGCACAGAGTTGGAATCCATTCTTCAAAGAAAGAGAAGTTTCTGACAGAAGTGAGACAATCTTCCTTACATGGAAACTGCTCTATTTTTCACAGTGAACGTAGTTTGTAAGAAGTATGTGTCCTGGTACATCAGGCAAAAACAATTTTCTCTGTGCAATTAATACAACTTACAGTAAGCTAATATTAAAACAACAACAACAACAACAAACAGAACAGTTACCTCCATTATGCAAAAAGCTTCTGGTAAGAAGATTTGACAAAGATGTTAGCACACACCAAAACTTTGTGCTGCTGATGAATGTAGGTGGGGAAATGCCTGAAGGAAGGCTGAAGTACTGAGCAGGGAACTGAGAACAGTGATGTGACATTATTAATTACAAGTGTACTTTGGCCTCGTCTACTATATTATAAGCACAATATAAAGTAAAAATGTGACAGCTACTGTATGAAGGAAGGAGATATACAAAGGAAAGATGTTTTACTTCATCAAATCTGTATTTCTGTTAAACTAGTCATGACTTTTTTTCCAGAGTAAGAGATATTTTGATCAATCCATAAGGCAGAAGTGAAATAGAGTAGAGCTGTAACACTCATTGCAATGGAATGAATTTACACACTAATTATGTGTACTTCCATGCTGCTGCAGCATTTGGGAGTACATACACTCTCCTCATTGCATATTTTCCCCTCTCTTCCTCCATAGACGCATTTACTATCCCTTTAAGTGATTTTTATTTGTTTGTTTGTTTGTTTGAGAACAAAAGTTTCAGTAGCTACTATTAGAATGGAGTTATAACAGCTGTGACTCAACTCAGTTAACTAAACATAGGAAAAAAACAAACAAACGAACAATCTCAACACTGATGAAATAAATCCAGAGAACATCCGTGTCCTGCCATGTCTTTCATTTATTTCACAATGTAATCAATGGATAATTCTTTTTCAAGAAAAAACATGGTATTCAAGAATGCCTTCTTCTCTGGTAGAAGCCTTTTTCCTTAAGTAGCTATGCTTTCTGAATATAGTCTTTAACCTCACACAGTGAATTTCAAGTTGCTGTAGAGCCATACTGTTACCAACACTAGGCACTCCTTTCATCTTTTTACTGTAAAAACTCAACATTGTGTCATTCCATACTCAGTCTCTTAATTATTTCCACATCACAAATGTGCACATATTTTATTTCCTTTAGCAAAGTGGAATCTTCCAATCTTTTACACTACTATGATGAATAAAGCTGTTACAGACTAAATTATGCAGCAAATTCTGAAGTAGAGGTAAAACCTGATAGAAACACCATGTTTAAGCATCCTTGAAATTTGGAGACATGCAACACAGAATGAACATTCCCTTTTCTCAATGGCAGCTCTTGAACACATCAGGCCTGATCTATATTTGATGAAGTAAATTAGACAAAGGACTTCAATTTCATTTTCTGGGTTTTGGATTAGGTTGCTGTATATGTAGCTGTAAGTGTACTTACTACTTTTAATATTTCACTTTAAAAATTGTAGGTCAATACAAAAGTTTTCTTTTCCTTTAAATAATTGGTATGTCATAAATACTATTGTACCTTTCACAATCTCATTTTTATCAGTTGAGGATTACTGGCAAAATCCTCATGAGAGATTAACATTTTAAAGCTGCCTTGACTTGTACCTTCATTCTGTTTCAAAAGATGCCTAACTAGTTCCTTCAGTTTTAAAAGCGGTTTGGACAATCTTATTACTTAATACCTTACTGGAAATATGTGAAAGAGCTTTTAGACAAAGCCATACAAAAGCAGGTTTTAAAGCTCAGAATGTTTTAGAGAGAAAATCACTTTTGGGAGTTTTGCTTGATATTTGTCCAAGGTGTACAATATAATTATTTATATCGGAAAAGAGAACAATAATACTGCATGTGACAAAAGTGGAAGACATAAGAAAGTTTACACAGGTTTTGGGACTCACATAAATAAAACACATGGCAGTTGAAATAGGTGGTGGAAAAGGTGGTGAAAAGGCATGGGTTTTACAAGTAGATACAGCAAGAAGGTCTGAAGTTTATGGGACAGCCCAGCTAATGGGAGTAAAACAGACAATAAGAGGAATAAGGTTCTGGAAGGGGAGAAGGGTGGGACGAGATAAGAAAGATGTGGATCAAGTACTTCCTTATTGTATCTGCTATAGATATGACCTTTAGGAAGCACACGAAGCTCTGCTGAAAAGAGTTATGTAAAAGAGAATGTCTTTGTTAAGTAGGGGAGAGGGAGACTTGGAGGCAATATCAGAACTGTGGGGAAGAAAGAATGGATTTAGCATGGGCAATGTGTATAAAAGGGGAAAGAAATAAAGGCAGAGATGTCTGGGAGAAGCAGAGAATTGAAAAAGGAGAACAAGGGAAGAATGTATGAGTTTGAGATGTAAGTCAAGGAAAGCAAATGGTATTCCAGGGATGGATGCAGGAGGATTTCCATAGGGAGGGAAACTGAAACAGGGAGGAACTAGAGATAAGGAAAGTTACTAATGATAGAAGATAGAGGAATGTGTTGCATGAGTGGGAAAGTGGAAGTATAAAAGAGGAAGAGGTATTTTGAGGGAGGTCTAAGAGAGAAAAAGTTATGACACAATAAAGAAAATGAGTAGTTAAAAGGAGCAACAATGGAGGTAAATGATAGAAAATCAGCAGGTGATAAACAACGACAAGCACTCAGAGTATCTCCTTCTGACTGTGATCAGAAGTAACAACTGGCTTGTATAACTGAGCAATTTTCATTGACTATTAAATTATCAGTCTGGGAATTACCAAGAATATAATTAGTGTCATTTATTCTTGCTATTATAATTATGCTTCATTCTCATGGAGCTGTATTGTTTAGAGGTGTTAGTTTTCCTTTGTGATTTTTTTGGGCGATTTACTAGCTCAACAGTGTTGTGATAACCTACCTGAGCTGTAGCAGCTGGTCTTTGAGATTGCTCATTGAGAGTTTAAGTACTGTCACTACCAGCCTTAAATATGTTAGATGAGAAGAAAAATACTGAGAATGGTTCTTTCTTTCTTTCTTTCTTTCTTTCTTTCTTTCTTTCTTTCTTTCTTTCTTTCTTTCTTTCTTTCTTTTTCTTTCTTTCTCTCTTTCTTTCTCTCTTTCTTTCTCTCTTTCTTTCTCTCTTTCTCTCTTTCTTTCTCTCTTTCTCTCTTTCTCTCTTTCTCTCTTTCTCTCTTTCTCTCTCTCTTTCTTCCTTCCTTCCTTCTTGCTCCTTCCTTCCTTCCTTCCTTCTTTCTTGTCCTCTCTCTCTTTCTCTCTCTCTCTCTCATGATCTAGTTTGCTCTCTGATTTATATAGTGTTTTGTGTCTTTTATCCATGTAAGAATTTTAGTTGCAAATTTGAGAGTAGTGTAGGTACTACTGTTGCGATGTATTATTCTGTTTAAGATAAATGGTTGCTTTGTGTTCTAAGGGACATAGGTTTCCTTGTACAGGTCTCTGGTCTTCAGGTACCTTCCATTGTTGTAGACTAAGCAGATTTTAATTTGGGTTTTGGTTTACACCTAAAGATGTTAACATTCTTCCTCTTGGATTCTACAATTCTGCAAATAATTTGTTCATAGCTCAGCTTAAGCTCTGCACCTATAAATCTCTCTCTCTTTTTATTTTATTTTATTTTATTTTATTTTATTTTATTTTATTTTATTTTATTTTATTTATTTTATTTGACTGGACTATCATTCTTATAGACCTTAGTGTTTTGTTTTAGCTTTTTACTCTGTGGACCTACTCAAGTACACTGAATGCACAACCTAGATGGTACCCTAGATGGTACTTTGTAGAAATGATGGCTATCATAGGTATATGTACACAAATGTAGAACACAAATGTAGAATATTTTTACATATAGCTGATAGAACCCTGCTTGAAGAATTAAGTAACTGATTATTTCTGTGTTTTCTTCTCAGAGCAACAAGTTGCCTAAGTTGGGCTCTATTCTGACAGAGCTGAGAAGTTCTACCTCTTTACCACTCTTTAAATTCTCCTTCAAATGTTTCTGTCCCTTTGCCTTTTTCTAAAACTATGTGCTCCCGAAAGAGAGAGAACATGGGCTTAGCTCTAACCCAGTAACTTTTTAAGTACTTTTTCCACAGTACTATTACAAATTGAATTGTTAACAACTTCAGAATCATATTTAGTTCATAAACTTCTTTAAAAGATTAGATCAGCACTGAATGTTTTATAGTTTTGATGATTTCTTTCCAGTGGTAATGTAATTGGCAGGAGCTGATAAGCTTGTAAACTCTAAAATAAATATTGACTGTACTTCCAAACTAAAAAATAGCCCATTCATCTTCATTTGCAGTGTTTTCTATTGTCCCTGTGAAGAATTACTCCGAGCAAATGGTGCTCTTGATCCTACTGTGAATTCTGTTCTGGTACCTTTGTATTTTACAGAATGAGGTGAACAATTGCTGTTTTTACATATTTTCCAAAATATCATTAAACAAACAAACAAACAAATAAATCATGTGTTTCATTGTCTTCTTTACCAGTGCTCTGGGCCCTGATTTTATTATTATTTTTATTTTTATTTTTATTTTTATTTTTATTTTTATTTTTATTTATTTTTCAATGGATGACGTTTCCTAGTTGCATGGTACCATACCATCTGTCTCTACTGAATTTTTGCAAGGATGTTCTTAAACAGGAAATTTTTTTTCACTTCACCCATACTGCACCAGTGCAACAGCACCCTTTCCTGCTGCCCATTTATGTGCCTGATTGAGAAAGGGAAAGTATTTCAATCACTTTTGAATCTTTTTTTCATGGAAATCAGTGTTTAAACAAATGAAATGTTGAGTTGATCTTCCACTAACTTCATGTTGGTGAAGATCACTTTTATGTTGCTTAATTTATTAAGTGAAGACTCCATTGCAGCAATGTTGAAAAGACACTGCTCTTTAATTGTTCTTAAATTATAGTAAATACACCACATATATCTGTGTCATTGGCAACTTTAGCTGGAATCTAATGATGACCTTTTTATGTTGGATCTGTTTTACTGTGTAGTCCTAATTTTGGAAGTCTAAATTAAACTAAAAACAGTGAAAGCACAAGTACATATATACCATCACAAAATAAACAGATTACGAGATGCACAATAGTTAATAAAAGCTTAGTAAAACTAAACAAGAGAAGTCTTTAGCTGTCTCTTCACTATGGAACATTCTCAGAGAGACTAAGCTGTAGGACAGTTGTATCTTAATATATTTAAATCCTTTACCTTCTATAGTATTGACATTCTTAGGCATATCACTCTTGAAAATTAACTACAATATAAACATTTAAAAAAAAAAGAATAATGTCTGTATTCTCATATACCTACTTCCTGAAGGCAGCTCCTGGAAAATTAGACCAAGAGTACTTCTAATTTATGGAAACATCTTCCCAGTGTTTATGACACTACACAGTTGCAGAAGAATGTTATTGCTATACTTCAAGCATTCATTGGGGTAAGAGCAGAAAATAAATCATCCTGACTGCAAAAACACCATTTTATAACTATAAATTATTGGACAGTAAATTACCTTCCTGGAAAACATTCTTTTAGTCTGGAGTTCTCTTACAAGGAATCTTTATGATCTCATTAGGTTTTCTTCTTGCTGCAGAAATTTAAATAATTTAGCTTTTGATTACTAATTCATAGTAAAGTAATTTGTGAATGTTTACATTCTATAAAGCTTATTCATTAAATTATTCATCATCAGATATAATTTCAATAGGCATTTGTTTAATTTTTCATGCTTTACATACAATGCCATTAGCACAACAATGCCCCACAGTGTATATTACTGTAGAGAAGCTCTCTGATTTTAAGCCGAAAGATACAAATGAATATTTTCAAACAATGTCACTTTTCTTGTCCCTTCCTCTTCTATCTCTCCCCATACCTTATTGATAATATGTACAGTGACCTTGTACTACATTTACCACTGGAAATTACTAGCAAGTGGAAACAGAATCAGATTTATAATAATTCTGACAAGGGATTTATGGTAGCTATTTGGTCTTGTTTGTAGGAGAACTCTGCTTCCATTGAATTGCTTGTAGAATCAGCTCATAGGTGAAACAACTGAGGCAAAACTTGTGAACAAGAAATAACCTTATCTCTTGTAAGTGGATATGAGGGCAAAGGAGCATCCATGGAGTATTAGGGTTGGGGAGTGATGCTGAACAGGGTGTTGCTAATTACATAAATTCTTGGCATAGTATAAAATGGCCTTGTGTTAGATGAGATATGGAAACTAAGCTTGTAGCTTTTTTTGTGTGTGATGTTTTATCGTCAGCAACAAAAGGTGTTTCTGATCACCTACATATACATTGCACTTAGTAATACAGCATCTATTCTTGTGGGCTTTTACTGGAACCATTCTTTCAAGAAAGTTGATCCAGTAGTGAAAATTAAGAAAGTTTGCATTGTGAGGTTCACTGTTAATATATGTGAGAGAATTTTTCCCGCATTGATTTTTAGCTTGAGCTATATTCTTGTTTTGCTTTCACTCATTGAAATCCGGATTTAAATTTGCAAATTCTTTTAAATACTTCATTGAATTTGAATCTAGGTTGAATGATTGTTTAAGATTATGTTACAACATGTTGTTATTGCTTATTGACATATATTATTGTAGGTAATTGATGGATAAAGGGTAAGAAAGTGAAATGAGTAGCAGTGATCATATTACATATTGCAGATTGTTTTTAAGTATTGATTGAATTTGAGATTTGAAAGTTGTAGTGTTAAAGGTATGTGGCTGAGGTACGCCCTCCCATTAAGTCATGAGGTTCGGAAAGGACCCCTTTGCTTCCTAAACTCCTCAGAGAGGAATCTAGGTGCAGCTAGATCTAATCCTAGTCCCAGGCTTGGTCAATATTGTATGTCTAAAGGATTATGTGTACTTATCAGAGTCAATGTTTGCCTGTGTCAGGGACCTGTAAGGACTTTAACAGACAGTTCTGCAAAGTTAGGATCATAGAATCATAGAATATCCCAAGTTGGAAGAGACCCATAAGGATCATCAAGTCCAATTCCTGGCACCATACAGGTCTACCCCAAAATTCAGACCATATGACTAAGAGCACAGTCCAAACGCTTCTTAAACTCCAAGAGGCTTGGTGCTGTGACTACATCCCTGGGGAACCTGTTCCAGTGCGCGACAACCCTCTCAGTGAAGAACCTCTTCCTAATACCCAGCTTGAACCTCCCCTGTTGCAGCTTGACACCATTCCCTCAGGTCCTATCACTGGTCACTAAAGAGAACAGATTGGTGCCTGCCCCTCCACTCCCCCTCATGAAGAAGCTGTAGATAGCAATGAAGTCTCCCCTCAGCCTCCTCTTTTCCAGGCTGAACAGGTCAAGTGACCTCAGCCACTCCTTGTACATCTTTTCCTCTAGGCCCTTCACCATCTTAGTAGCCCTTCTCTGGACTCTCTCCAATAGTTTCACATCCTTTTTGTACTGTGGTGCCCAGAACTGCACACAGTACATGAAGTGAGGCTGTAACAGCACAGGGTGGGATAATCACTTCCCTTGACTGACTAGCAATGCCGTGCTTGATGCACACCAGGACACGGTTGGCCCTCCTGGCTACCAGGACATACTGCTGGCTCATATTCAGGTTGCTATCAACCAAAAACCCCAGATACCTCTCTGGGGGACTGGTTGAAAAGACAGGTAATTTATTAAGGTGATAGACATAACAGATTTGGAATCGCCATTGATAAATTCACTTACTGCAATAATTGAGGTCATTATCACTATTTTTCCCAGGTAATATTTGACATAGCTGGAGGCATGAGTCTTACTGAAGAGGTGTCCCTGCTTTCAAAGCAGAGAGGTTCAGGCCCATTGACCCATCCAATAATTGGAATTCTCATCCTCAAATTGCAGGATTCTAAGTGCCAGATTTATACTTTTGGTGAAGAGGGGACTAAGTTATTTATCATTTGTCAATTGACTCTTAATGCTTGTTTGCACTGTTAGTCAATAAGAAAAGGGGGAGGGTTGAGGTCAACATTTGGTATGGAGGCATGGTTGTTTTCCCAGCTTCACTTGAAACAACACTGAGCTGTGAGGCATCTGACTCACTCCAGACATCATTTAGTTGCTATAGTTGCCAGGCCTCATACATACTGGGTGTTCAACTGCAAGCCTCCAACATCTGTCCTGTGCTTTGAGCAGATGAACAAGGTAAGCATGCCAATCAACTCACATTTCTGCACATCAGTTAACTCACTTTTGGGCTCAAGCCCAGTTTCATAGAATCATAGAATGGTTTGTGTTGGAAAGGACCTTAAAAATCATTTAACTCCAACCTTCCCGCCATGGGCAGAAACTCCTCCCACTAGACCACGTTGCTGAAAGCCCCATCCAAACTGCCCTTAAACATTTCCAGGGAGGGGACATCCACAATTTCTCTGGGCAACCTGTTCTATTGCCTCATCACTTTCCAAGTAAAGACTTTTCTCCTTATATCTACCTATGTCTACCCTCTTTTAGTTTAAAACAATTATTCCTTGTCCCATCACTACACTCCCTGATAAAGAATTCCTCCCCAGCTTTCCTGGTGGCCCCCTTTAGTTATTGGAACATCTCCCAAGAGCCTTCTTTTCTCCAGGCTGAACAATTCCAACTCCCTCAGCTTGTCTTCACAGGAGAAGACCTCCAGCCCTTGTTCTCAACAATTGTCTGCTGATTTATGGTCACATGGTATTTCAATACCAACAAGCCTGGTAATATTCCACAGAAGAACTGTGAAGTTTTAGATAAAAGAGATATTTACTTACTTTTTTTCACCTTAAGTCTCAAATCAGAAGTTAGGTTCAGCTTCATGTAATGTAGGAAAACTGTGCAGGTTCACTTTGACTTAATGTATGAGAACTTCCATAAGAGAGGAGGGAAAAAATCATTGATTAGGGTGATTTTGTGATAAGTATTTGAGCCACACAACATTTTCCTTGTTTGAGTGAAAGATTATCAGGAAACCTATGGACTTTGTACTTTACATGCCAGGTGTACAAGATACAGGTTTGCAAATGTACGATTGTATTTACAATTGGTTGAACATGGTCCTTACTCTATATCTATGCAAATAGATAGTAAATTTGTTCAATAATTAATTTATTTGCTTATTTGAACTAGACTTTTCATTCCTGTGTATTACTTAGTAAATCAGTTTTTTCGTTTTGATTCATTAATTACCCTATCATCTTGGGCTACTAACTTCCACTCTCCTCTCCCTATTTACAGTGAAATTAAGAACTATTAGGTCCATATAGTAAATCACGTTCATGTTTTCGTTATTCCTGTATATAATCTGGAAGAGTAATTTGTATGTGTAGATACCGCATAAAAAAGACCCGTTCACAGTGAGAGTGGTTTATGTTGTTCTGCCTAGAATTGGGTCACAGAAATAAAGGAAAAAAATATCCATGTTTTTAGACAGTTTATGATGCTACTGTAGAGCATGAGGAGTGCATGGACTTTTGAATGTTGTACAGCCAAAAGAAAACTGTAACTCTTAACAGCAACATTTTAATACCTATAAACATAATTGCTAAAAAGTACTACCAGTGTTAGTGATAACAGAGATTAGCTGGAGGTGGTTTAATCAAAAGGTCAATTTCATTTTAATTGTTTGACGTTAATTAAAGTAATCAAATACTAGAATATTTATATGTTTATCAATCATGATGGATGAGAATGTAGATTGAAAAAATACCTTTCTTCCTTTAAACTTATGATCAGGTCTCTTCTCTTCTGGTTTAGTAACGACTGACATGCTAAAAGTATCTCTGGTCAGAGGTGTCTGGTGTCATTCTGCCCTAAACAGCCTGTGTGTTGCTGCAAGTGGAAGTTCTTCTTGGTAGTTTTCTGTATTTTGGCAATATTTTCATAAACTAGTTTATTTTTCACATGAATATTTATCAGCATGTTTCTGTTTTCATACTCATACTAAGGGTCTTCTAGGTAGTTTTCTATTGGAGGTGACTCCTGAAGGACAAAGATGGAGTGTGGGTAAGGCTGTTATGGTGAGGAGTCCTGAGTTCTGAGAAAGCCATATTAACTGCAAAGGTCAGATGTGTAGATCAGAGGATGGGGGGTGGGTGGGGTGGGAGTGGGGTGGGGGGGTGGGGGGGGATGGGAGAATAGAGAAATCCATAGCTTTCTTTCTGATTTCTCTCATTTCTCCTCTTCTCCAAAAGTAGTTAGACAGAAAAACTACTTTGTGTAACTTTTTCTTTAGAAGGACAAATAATATGTGGTGGGTTAGAATTAGCTGTCTGCCAGGTGTCCACCAAGCTGCTCCCTCAACAGGACAGGGCCTCTCTTCTTGGGACTGCTGTTCCTGTCAGTAGCTTCCTCCAGTGCAGGGTCCTCCACGGTGGTCCACTGCTCCAGTGTGGTCCTCCACGGGCTGCAGGGGAACCTCTACTCTGTTGCCTGGACCACATCCTTCGTGTTCTTCACTGACCTCGGTGTTTTCAGGATTTTCTCATGTTTTTCTTGCTCCTCTCTCTCACAGCTGTTTTGCAGTACTTTTTACTCTTTTAAGTGTTTCCACAGATGTGTCACCAGCATCACTCATTGAATCAGCTTTGACCAGTGGTGGGTACATTTTGGAGCCAACTGGAGCTGGCTCTTTATGGTATAGGTGCAGTTTCTTGTCTTTTCTCACAGAAACCATCCTTGCAGCCTCCTGTTCCCAAAACTTTGTCATGTAAACCTAGTACATCATAAGATAAATTACAAACCATAGAGTATGAAGTAAACAATCATTATGTTCAACTTAACAGAAGAAAATTTGGCACATGGGAAAACAAAATACTTTGTGAAAATATAGAAGGAACAGAAATAACAGTGTAATAGCCTTTTCAAAATTTAGGTTTATTTAATGCAGATTCTTCCACATTCAGTGGAACATCGGTGTAGATAGACTTGAAAGCATGAGTCAGATTTTTGCATTTCAAAAGCAAAAAATGAGAATGGTAGATGTGCCATACTAATTTTCAGGTATTTAAGAAAACAGTAGTGAATCAAAATGAATTTAAAGTTTGAAAAGATTTTAAAATATCCACAGAGTGATCTTTCTTTGATCTTTCCAACATTCACAGATCCAATTAGCTTTATCCATGTGACTGGTTCGTATGTCTGAAGAAAAACAGAAGGCACTTATGCCTTTAGCTTTGACTTGTTGTACCAATTCATGGTCAAAATTGGTCCACAGAGGTCAGCTGAGTCATTGAATTAAGTGGGATGATTTTCACTTGTTTGTATTTAAATGAGATCATTACTTTAATGGGCAACTTTTTGTTCTCCCTGACTTGCATTATTCATACAAGTAGGAAGAAGAAAGCTGTTCTTCAAACTGAAGAAAATGATTGAGGAGTCCTGTCTTTTTGTTTTAATTAGCAATTTGCAAGGTGATCTTTCACAGAAGGATTGCTAAATAATGTTGTCTTACTGCTTTATTTTTGAGAACGCTTACTTTTAAGGTGTTAGTGGCATTGTGTGGATAGATACACAATAAGGAAATATCCTGACAAATGACGTTTGTGTCACTTTTACTTTCAGATAAAAAGAAGAACTTGGGGAATAATAAAATGCAGAAAAGCCTATTCTAAACTAGATTAAGCAAAATTGAAAACATGAAAAGTAAACCTGAATATTACTACATTTTAAGAGTGTGTTTTGTACAAGTAAATTTTTTTGCGTGGTCTACCATTTTCAGTTATCGAATCAATTGTTTACATATGTACACAAACATATTATCAGAATGCATATCTATATAAACAGTCTGATAGTTCTGCTTTGCCTGCTTAGAACAATTTAAAAGGAGTTGTATCATCTTTACTCCCTATGCATGTTCTCCTGACTTTGCAGGGAATTCCCTTCTGTACCTATGCTGTAAGGAAACTGTTCTCTAAAATTCAAGTTCTCACAGTACTTCCTGAATTTGGAATAGCAAAGCTTATGTGTTTTCCAATTGACCTCCACCAGTAAATACTGAGCATCATGCATGTGTGTTATTTGGCTTTCTATTTTTTCCCCCCTCAATCTAGAAACATTTGGAGGTCAATTTCTTCCAATATAGCAGTACTGTCTATTGATCTGAATACTTCCTTGTTAATCCTGATTTATTTGGCAATGTTAAAATGATACACTGCAATGATTGTTTGGTTGCCTTTATTTTGACTGGACGGATCAATCAGCTGTATCTCTCAAATCACTGATTGCAGTTTGGTGTCTGGTTACCTATCATCTTTGAAATATTTATGACTATCCTTTTTTTTTTTTTTTTGGTAATTCCTTTTCCAGTCTATGTGATTTCTGCTCTATTATATTCTAATTCATTTATTATATTCTAATTCAATTTAAATAATAATTTTAAATAATAATTTTAAAGATATAATTGTGAATCAAATAGCTTGAGTGTATTACAAAAGGTTGACAGCATCTATTTTCTTATCCTTTGAAACAAAGTAATGGTTTGATTTGACTAATAAATAAATGTATTTGTCAATGTATTTCCTTGATTCTGTTTATATGTCAATACTCTTCAATTTTCTCTTTAATCCTTCTTGTGTATCTCTTAAATAAGATTCTATCCGTTCTGTTATGTTTATCAGATATTTTCAGGACATCATTAATGGTTAATTCTAACCAAGACTGTCACTTCTCCAGCCATAAATCAATGTTTTCCAAAGCTCCCTAACTAAAACAATAATTAATAAAAGGCATGAAAAAAAAAAACAAACCCTCACTCTCATTTCTGAAAGTGACTTGAGCACAGTAGGGCAAGATCCAATAAAATACCAATGGATGCTGATTCTCCACAGCTGAATCCAAAACTGAAATTCCAGTACCTTTGCACTGTGCGCACTCTATGAGGGGAAGTAGATGCTGAAGAAATATTAAAACAAAAAAAGAAAGAAAGAAAGAAAAAAAAAAGTACACTCAATAATAAACAACATAGAGCTAGCCAATGAGAAATGTTTAATATGAAAGTATACCTGAACACTCACCATCAAGTACATTGGGAGTGAGCTTTGCCAATGGCATACTTGAAATAAGGGTTCAGAGAACTTCCATGGTTCCTTTTTTGCACATCACTCTTATGTTCCCCTACCCCTTTTCTTCCTGGCCATTGTCCACTTAATATTTCCATGTATCCACCAGCAGAAGTGGGAGTAGGGAAACAGTGAGTGCGTGACTTTGGAACAGTATGAGGGAAGACCATACTGAAGCAAGGTTTGGGCTTTTGACCTAGCACAGTTAGAAGAGACAGTGCCAGTAACTTGGGACTGAAAACTTTCCAGTCCTGTCTGCTTGGATAAACAGTCTGTCTCTGAAAGAGCAGTGTTCACCTCTCTGCAAGACTTTTAGTAATGTTCTTTGTAGACTACTAGTTAATTGTTCCACTCTGAAAATAAAGGCTTTGCACTTGGCACTTTCCTGAAATTATTGAAAACGAAACTCATTTTTGTGAAGAATGCATCTAGGAGCAGAGCTGCTATACTGTTCAGTGAACTCATTGTTTTCCAGTGTCAATCATGATCTGAGGATACTTCCTGGATCAGTCCTCTTAGGGGAATGAATCACATCCCAGCCAGGTTTTAATGCTTATTTATTACAGATCTGGAGCACACTGGACTTTTCTTGTCTTTTAGGCTCCTTTATAGTCAACCTGGTATTGAACAGTTAATTATGTTAAAATTTTCAATTGGGCAACAGAAATACTCCAAGATGCCAGAGTCCATATGTTATCTTTTATCACAGCCCCAGTTTTTTGCATGTGCTAAGCATACCACCAGTGATGGGTTAAAACATAAGAATTTTCTTATGGAATGAACAGGCAGGACATATAGATCAGGATAGCTTTCTATTTGGCAGCTCATATTAAAGTCCTATTTGACACTGCAGCGATGGAAGTGATGGAAAACAGTCATTTGTAGTATCCCAGAGGAGAAGGCAAAGAATATATTCAGTCTAAGCTACTGTGAGAGTACCTGGATTTGAAACAGAGAGTGTGCGATGATCTGTTTTAGTTCAGATCCGGAGTGTACTTTTGAAGTTAACCTCCTGATGGTCCCTGTTTACAGAATTTTGACTCAAGTTGTGAAGTGCTCTCAGAACATATGAAATGAATTCCTTTGAGAATTTGGAATATTTCCTCTGAAAGTGACCTGATATTGTTCTGCTTCTAGTGGACGTTCAATGCATGTGTCCAGATTTGAGCCAGTAGGAAAAAAAATGCTCCTGAAATTACTATTGTGTATTTCTGGCTCTTCAGTTTCGCTTGGTAGATATGTTAACATTTTTGTTAACATTTGTTAACATGTTAACATTTTTGTTAACATTTTTGTTAACATTTGTTAACATTTTTGTTAACATTTTGTTTTTGTTTTAACATGTTAACATTTTTGTTAACATATGCACCACATTTTTGTTAATGTAATCATAGTTTGTGACTGCAGGAAAGGACTAATCCTGCTAGAACAGAGGGCACAGGCATTGTTATAGTGCAGTGTGTTTTATCTAAGGGTTTTCCCTCAACAACAATCATCTCATTTAGAGATACAGAGAGAAACCAAGCAGTTATTGTTATTTGTTTTCTAATAGTAAATCAGTTTTTCAGAGTGGAAACCATCTGTATGTTCAAGTGTCAGACAGGCTCAAGGTTTAGGTTGGATGTTAGGAAAAACTCCTACACTGCAAAGATAATGTGGCACTGGAACAGTTCCTTCCATCTCTGAAGATTTCCATGTCTTGATCAGAGTTCCATGACTGACCTGATTTGGTGCTGGCACTCCTGCTTTGAGCAGGAGGCTGGTTTCCTCTGGGGTTCTATATAATCTTAGGGGCAGAGTGGGGAGGATGAAAAACTGAGACAGTTCTGCCTAAGCTGACTAGGATAGGAGTTTGGCCTTCTGCAGATCTGTTTCTTTTCTCTATTGTTGGATTTTATGTATTGATTTATTTTTTTAATCCACGGTTCTACACAAATGCAGCAGCAACCAGACTTTCAACAGGAACATAGATAACATTCCTAAAGAAAAATAACCAGTTATTCCTCTTATAAAACCAGTCTTCCATCATTTTAGCTATAAGCTTATGCTGTAGTTACAGTTATATTTCTGGTTGTAAAGAAAATATGAAACGGTACTTTTTTATGAAGTTTCAGGGGAAAAATTTTTAGACCAGGAAAATCTATCTAATATTGAAATGAATTACATGAATTTTCTACATATTTCACTTTACTTATATTTTTACCATAGAATCTGTACTTAGATCTCTTCTCTTTTTAATGCAAAGGGACTGTCAATATTTTTCACACATATATTTCTTTATATGAAGGCATAAGTACCTTTCTTTATATGAAGACATAAGTACCATTTTTCTAAGTATTTTATTCCTAAAGGTTTTCAGCTAAGCTACTACATACATGTAAAATTCAAACACTAAAACTAACTAAAATGTGGTTCAAAAAATGTTGTTTTTCTGGCTTGGGTCATAATTTTTGAACATTAGGGTTTAGAAATATAGTATAACATCAACAAGCAATTTATGTACTCAGTATTATTCAAGATTACAGAGAGTTTGAGAGATTCTTCTAAAGAGATATTTATAAGATTTCTTTTATTTATTATTTGCTTCAGAAATAAGTAGTTTGATTCTCTTCAATCATTCATCTTCTATCTACTTTAAGATTTGGATTAAGATGTAGTGAACTGAAAAGCCTTTTCTGGCATACCTTAATTTTCACCAAATTGAAAACCATCATGATTTGGGTACAGTATTACATAAAGACCTTTCTCAAAGGTCTTTCTCAAAGGGTTGGGGCATCCCTGAGAATGACAAGGTGAAACAATGAAAAATTTAATACTGTAATTATAACCTGTTGCTGTAAGATTGTTGAAGTCTTAAGCATATTTATTTATGAGAGAATGTGCTATATATGTCCAAGTTTGAATGATCATCTCTTACTAAAATGACCTCACAGCACACATAAAATAATAGCACTTATTTTAATTAGTAGTTCAAAGTTCTTAATTTGCTTTCTGTTGGTAACTTTTCTTGTTTAGAAATATAAATTGGAAGAGATAATTTGGAAATTTTCTGTTGACATGAGTTTTATTGTTTTAATTCTCTAAAGAACCTCCTCTTCATGTAAAGGTTATTCAGTTATAAATTGTATATAAATATTCAGTTAAATTCAGTTATAATATGTTTGTACATAGTATACAAAAATGCACTACTGAAAAATATTAATCGAATTGGCCTATTCAGATGACTAAATTGAGCTTATTGATAACTATTAAAAAAACCTACAAACTTTGCATGTTTCATTGATTTTTGAAGTGTTCAGAAGTGAAAATATTTTGCGGGTAAGACACAGTCTTTAGAAAATTAATCTCTTTAATGTTCCTAGCTATGATATGAGTAATTGGGGGAAATATGAAAACCTGCAGATCCCAGGCCTATCACCTTTCTCACTCTAATTTTTAGACGACAATTTGCTGAATCAGCTGAGTCTTGAGCAACCTTAAAATGCGCAAGTATTTTAAGCTTCTCTGTATTTGATAATGATGATGCTTGATTGCTGAAGGAGTGCAAGGTTATAATCATCTCCCTTGGCTTTTTTGTCATTCTGTAAAATACTTGAGCTGCTCTATGCTAACATATGACATCTGCAGATGTCTCAAATGAATTGTAACTTTGTGTGTACTTAGTGAGTTCCAAGGACCAGTCCTTTTAAATAGGATGAGATTTTTAACTGTCTTTTGAAAGACGGTTTCATGACATGCAATTTGTTTCTCAATTTATTAGAATGTTCATAAAGTCAGGTTTGTGAAAAGGAAATGAAAAGTAATTTAAACTGTCCCAGTCCTTTATTTATAACTTAGAGACTTCCTATCACTTATATATCACATATCACATATATTTGATATTAAACTAGCAAATATGGCTGGAAATAGTTTTGGAAAATTGGCCCAAAATACCTTTGCTATTTTCTTGTTTGTGCTACTCCCTATTTTCAAACCATATCTTATTTTTCTATCAGAGCATTTTCCAACAAAATACAACCTGTGTTCTCCTTGGAAGAAGATTGTTTGAGGAGACTGATGTTTCTAAATTGTTCTTGACTTTTATTTTCACCTAGGAATCAATAGAGTATCATTCCCATTAACTGATGAAATGCCAGTATGTGACCCTTAGGTATTGGGAAGATATTCAGTACTTTCCTTAATACCATTATTATGGCTTACTGATTTTTGTTGGTGGTGATATGTAAGTCAGCCTTTTAAAAATTATAGCAATAAGACATGTAGAGTGACTAGAACAATATCATTCTGTTTCTTAAAAATTAACTTACAACATGGTGAGTGATGTGAAATATGATATGAGACTCAGTTTATGAAGGTAGTGTCAGTTTTGTATTTCAGTGTATGAAGGTATTGTTAGTTTTTAGTGGCAGTTTGTTTGACCCTGTAAAAGCCAAAAAAAATAATCACAAAGGGCCTTATGCAGAAAGTTGGTTTGAATAGGCTGCAGAGAGAATATGCTATAGCAGATATAAATTGACAGCATCTTTGGCACTGTTGGAAAGTCATGGCCATGACTTGTCCTTGGTTCACAAGTAGACTACCTTGGTCTCCAGGGAAAGTTGTACATATAAACAGTGCATATTCTCCATTTCTTTCCTCCTCCCCTTCTTAGTAAAATCACTTCTTTCAGACAACATCAAATGACATATAACCCCATGATGGTGAATTTTGTAGTGACTTTTTTCTTCTGCCTGTCATTTTCAATTGGGGGAACACCCTTATGCTTGGCTTATATGCCACTTGCCAAACAGATTTGGATGTTAAATAGTAGTTAGGTTTAGCCTGTGACTTTAAAGGTCATATTGAATAAAAATATATCAGCCACATGAGGAAAATTACTTCTACTGGGCTAATTAAAGATCACAGGTCAAATAGTTTCTTGTTTTAAGAGGGTGTAATTCCTTTGGATTCAGCCCAGGTGTGCTAGCAATTTATTTATTTATTTATTTACTTATTTATTTATTTTTCTGTGTAATCTGCTTGAACTTCACTGTAAGTAAACTCTGTGTATTTAATTCTCTTTTACAATAGTTTTCTCTTTAGAGGGGTGATACCCTCACATCTTCTTTCTTTCTATCTATCTTCATATAGAATGGGTCAAGATTATGACAGATTGTATATATGTATATATATGTAGCTTTGTATTTATTTTCTGTTGTCTGTTTCGCAATTCTATGTTGTCTATTTGATGGAGAACAATATTATTTTGGACAAGGTCTGTAAGCATTGTCCTATCTATTTCTTCCCCTTTTCCATTTTGGCTACATCTCATCCTGCAGGATTTGAAAGAGTATTTGAAGCCATTATTCAAAAATGGATAGTTACACAAGGGTAAAAAAGAGTGTCTACAAAGGAGAACTCCTCTCTAGTTCTAAAATACTTTCCTAAACAGGCTTTGGATAATCACTTCTGAACACATATTTACAACCTGAAGCGTAATTTGAGGCCATTCCCTCTAGTCCTATTGCTAGTTACCTGTGAGAAGAGGCTGACCCCCAGCTCCCCACAACTCCCTTTCAGGTAGTTGTAGAGAGCAATAAGGTCTCCCCTGAGACTCCTCCAGACTAAACAACCCAAGTTCCCTCAGCCGCTCCTCATAGGACTTGTGTTCCAGGCCCTTTACCAGCTTCGTTGCCCTTCTCTGGACATGATCCAGGGCCTTGATGTCCTTCTTGTAGTGAGGGGTCCAAAGCTGAACACAGTACTCAAGGTGTGGCCTCACCAGAGCAGAGTACAGGGGAACGATCACCTCTCTGGTCCCGCTGCCTACACTATTAGTGATACAAGACAGGATGCCATTGGCCTTCTTGGCCACCTGGGCACACTGCCAGCTCATGTTCAGGCAAGAATCGATTAGCACCCCCAGATCCTTTTCCTCTGCACAGCTTTCCAGCCACTCTGCCCCAAGCCTGTAGCGTTGCATGGGGTTGTTGTGACCAAAGTGCAGGGCCCAGCACTTAGCCATGTTGAACCTCATCCCATTGGCCTCCTCCAGATCCAATCTGTCCAGATTCCTCTGCAGAGCCTTCCTACCCTCCAGCAGATCAACATGTCCCCGCAAATTTTCCTCGGCCCTTCTCTTACTGTTAATATATTTGTAAAAAACATATATATATATATATTTTTGGTATTTTACCACAGTGGCCAGGTTGAGCTCATGCTGGTCTTTATCCTTCCTGATTTTTTCTCTGCATATGCAGAGAAAAATATTCCTTGTACTCTCCCTGAGTTGCCTGTCCCTTCTTCCACTAGACGTAAACTCACTTTTTCTCCTGGAGACTTAGGAAAAGTTCCCAATTCATCCATGCTGGTCTTCTTTCCTGTTGACTTATTTTATGGCACACAGGGACAGCCTGCTCCTGCACCTTTAAGACTTCCTTCCTGAGAAGCATCCAGCCTTCCCAGAACCTTCTGCCCTTCAGGACTGACTCCCAAGGGACCCTCCCTACCAGTGTCCTGAATGCTTCAAAGTCTGCCTTCAGGAAGTCCAAGGTAGCAGTTTTACTGACCCCCCCTCATGACTTCACCAGGAATAGAGAACTCTATTATTTCATGGGCACTCTGCCCAAGACAGCTCCCCACCACCATATCTGCCACCATATCTTCTCTGTTCGTGAACAGCAAGTCCAGAGGGGCACCCCATCTGGTAGGCTCACTAACCAGCTGTGTCAGGAACCTCCTGGACTGCTTTCTCAGGGCCGTATTGTATTTCCTGAATATGTGTGGGAAGTTGAAGTCCCCCATTAGAACAAACGCTGGCAATTGTGCAACTTCTGCCAGCTGCTTGTAGAATGCTTCATCAGTCTCTTCATCCTAGTTTACCGTTCTGTAACAGACTCCCATCAGGATGTCTGCCTTGTTGGCCAACTCCCTGAACCTTACCTGTAGGGACTCAATATTATCATTCCCAGCTCTGAGCTATACAACTCTGAAACACTCTCTAATATAGAGAGCCACACCACTGCCCCTCCTTTGTTGCCTATCTCTTCTGAAGAGCTTGTAGCCATCCATTGCAGCACTCCAGTTGTGGGAGTGGTTCCACCACGGTTCAGTGATGGCACCTAAGTTATAGTTTGCCTGCCGTAGAATGGCTTCCAGCTCCTCCTGTTTGTTACCCATGATGTATGCATTAGTGTAGATGCACTTCAGTTACACCATTGCCCTCACCCCCAACCCTGGCATTGTTCCCCTAGCCTCATCTCTAATGAGTCTCATTTCATCCCTGTCTCCCTTCATACCTGGGATTCCAAGGTTCTTTGGTTCTTTGTAAAGGAAACAGTTGCAACGAATACTACCTACTAGCTGAGACTTTGCTGCAAGGTATGAAAAGAAAAAAAAAAAAAAAAAGAAGTGGAAGACTTATTTAATCTTTCTCCTTTGCTGACTGATTTTCCTTTGCTGACTGTTTTGTCTAACATCTACTTTACTGTGTTGAGGGCTCTGTTATGGGACAAGGTAAATTGCTGTTTAGCCCTCAATTCAAATCTTCCCCACACTTCTCCTTTAAAAAAAAAATAAATAATAATAAAAAATATATATATTCACATTATCTCTCTCTGAGAGTTTAGAATTATCACTTCAGAATAATGTTAAGACCAGTATTTAATGCAAAATATACAGCAATTATCATTTATTGTTTTAGATGTACACCTCAAGTGTATGTCTCAGCACTTAATATTCCTTCAAAGAGAAGAATGCAATTGTGTTTTATGGAAGTGTAAAAAAAAAAACACAACAAAAACCAAAACACCACAAAACAAAAAAAAACACAATAAAACCAATTACTTACATATTCAGCTTAGAGTTTTAAGTTTCATCAGCCTGACCAATTCATTTCCCTGTACTAATATATTGACTTCTGAGATCCTTGAGGGGAAACTTAGTGGAGTTGCTTCAAAGGAGCATTACTTTTAGGAACTTTATTGCCCTAATTTACTATTTATCACAGGTTGATATGGAAGCTCAACATCAGAAAGCAGTGAATCTCTTTGATGAGATCTATAGTCTGATCTTTGCTTCTGAGAAAAGACTTTTCTAATAATAGCATATGACCAAATTTTTTGTAGTTCTTTCTTTTTCTGTGTGTGTGGGAGTTTTCCTCTATCTAACAGTAACCTCTTTTTCAGTTCTTTACTCACCCTCTTAAAGATAAACTAATACTTACAAGATGATATTTTTTTTTTCCTTTCTTTTTTGGTCAGAGCTCAATCAGCCTCAATGAATAGTATAAATAATGAAAAACTACCGCACAAAGTATTCCATTTTAACAGTGTTGTGTTGGAACTACTTCTGAACTGGCTAGCATTTTCTGGATATACACCAAGATACCAAAACATTAAGGTCCTCATAAAGAAATCTTTTAAGAGCTTTACTGGGTTCAATGAGACTTGGTGGCATTGTGAAAAAATAAAAGTAATAATAATTAAAAAAAAAAAAAAGTCTGTAAATGGAAGTTGATTTTTTTGTTATTATTTTTTATTCCAGATGGTTTTCTTTAGTTATTTTTTTCAGTGCAGTTAAAAATACATTCAATTATCACAAGACAAATAGAAGAACAATGGAAATCCTATGAAAAATATTTAACAGGATATTCCAGTGATCCTTGACCCTTGTCTTAATGTCTGTGATACCTTCTGATTTTTTTTCTTGTGCAGAAATTATTGTTAAGTCATCTTTTTCATAGACCAAGAGTAGCTGCAGTCCAGTAAGATAGAATAATATTGGAATTTCCATACCAGTCCCAATGTGAAAGCCTTCTAATAATCTTTTGTTCTGTTTTCTATTGGATCATTTATACTAATTTTTGAGATATCGTTATAATGGATAATTATAGCATAAGTCATTTTCTGATACTTTCTGGTGCTATACAACTACAGTTCTTTTGAAAAACTCCTATTGACATCAATGGTGCAGGATTAAAAAACAAACTTATTGTGTGACCCCATGATTTCTATTTATTTATTTATTTTTAAGTCAGGATCAGGTAAACCTAAGGAGACAAATTGATTTACAGTAGAACTGTTTTTTTTTTTTTTTTAATTGAGTAGTCTCAGCAAGATGCAGCTGAAATAAAATCCTTCAATCATTCTTATAAGACATCTTATACGTGAATGCTTATTTATTTATTTTTTATTTTTTTAAGGTAATACTGTTATTCAGAAAGGAAACGAAGAAAAGAAGAAAGCTGCACTTTCGCTATAGCCAGACTCTACTGAATTGACAACAGATGAGAACAGTTGTTTTATAACATAATAGTTATAAGAGTACATATAGAATATATAGAATTATATGGCTATGGTGATGTGGATCCATGTTTTTAAAGCTGCAAATGCAAAACAGAAATATGTCACCATATATATATATCTGTAGGTATATTAGGCTAGATTAGAACATTAAGATTTGTTGGAAAGGGTTGCAAGAGAAAGAGTTTCTTCAGAAAGGTTTATCAGTCTGTGACACTTCTACTATAACCTTTCAGAGTCCCTCCTGAAAGAAGAACTTAAGGCCTGCTCTGCACGCTGCAGAGCTGACACCTTCAGTGCTCTTGGTTGTATCTGGGACCTGTAGAAATTTAGTAGTCTTAGACATTTTACAACTTCTAGCTAAGTTGGAAGCAGACCTTAGGCTCTTGTTCTCATAATTCATTCATTAATGTAATTACATTAATGACTTATGAACCATACGTCAGGATAGCTATCTGCAGAAACATCTTTTGAATAATTCCATATGGCTTCAAGTTTATTTTGGTTCTATGGCTGTAATTTCCCCGTTAGAGGTACCTTTTTTTTTTTTTTTTTTTTCCCCCTTAAGACTTTCTTTAAACTTTCTTTAAAGCTTGGAAGATATAGGCTAAATCATAGATTAGAATAACTGTTTTTTTACATGGATATTTTTGCTTTAAAAGACACTGCTGTGTCTCACAGCAGTAGGCAAACAAATGCAAGGTATGATACTCAGTGAGAAGGTTCTGAAGGTAACCTCAGAAAAAATGAAATCTCCTCCATGGTATTGAACTAGAACTATATGGAAGAGAGGGAGAGATTTATGTAGGGTATTGCCAGCTATATGTCTTATGTTGAGTGGCAATGTTTTTATGTTAACCTTTTAGCTTTTATTTGATTAATATACAGAAAAATTGCACTTTTCAGTACTTTCAGTACTGTTATACTTTCAGTACTATTGTACTGAAAGTTGATTCTTCTAAGTAATCTTTGCTCGTGTAAAACAATATTTTAATTCAACAATAGATGTTTATAAATCTTTTGTCACCAATCTTCAAGTCCAATAAGGTTACAATTACAGAAAATAGTAGTGGAAATAAGATCTAGCTGGTGATTTTGTGTTGCTAAGCATTAGGATCTACTAGTGAGTGCTTTTTAAATATGAGGGCTATTGCAGATCTTAATGAATAATACTCATTGTCTCCTTTAATACTTAAATGAAGGAGCAATTAAGGGCCCTACTTCTTAGTAATTGTTAAAAGAATTAAAACCATTGCTCAAAGCATAGATAAACTACAGTGCTAGAGTTTTGTTCGTTACATGAGAAATGTAAGCCACACTGAAAACACGGGGTCTGTGCTCTTGAATACATTGCAAATGTGGTGGAAACAATCACAAAATGCATATAATTACTAAGAGAAAGTGAAGGGAGAAGTTCCTTTTTGAATTCAAACTTACCATTTCAGCTAAAGCTTGAAACTAAACAGAAAGGAACTGTCTCTTTTCTTTTGTGCAGGAGAATAGAGCTTGGTTTATGCTCTCTGTAAACAGGATTACAGTGACTTAATATCTTACTTCTAACTTCTATCAAGAGAAATTCCACATTAGTTCAGCAGTAGGACCAAGAGGTAATTAATTTCTCTCTCTCTCTCTCTCTATATATATATATATTTGTAATTGTCTTAAATGTTTTCTTTAGCAGGGAAAAACTTAATTTGTAAGACTGCTCACCTGAGCAAATAATGCTCTGCAACGTGCTCTAGGTGGCCGTGCTTGGCAGGGGGGTTGGACTGGATGATCTCTAGAGGTCCCTTTCAACCTCAACCATTCTGTGATTCTGTGAATCCAAAGCACAATGTAGTACATTATTTTAATATATAGCTTATACCCATTATATAACTTCATATTCTGTTCACTTTGGGAATCAGATACTACCCTGTCAAATTCAATGATATTTCAATCATATAATCCCAAGAGTTAGTAAATGAGTTGAATCTTATATTCATCTATTGCCTAGTTTTTTTTCTTTTAGGGAACCATTGATCAATTTTATTTTTTCTACTCTAACCCATACTTCAGTGACAGTAAAATACAAACAAATAATAAATTGCCAATGAATTCCTGTATGCCGTTATTCAGATTGCCCATAGAAGAAATCATTTATTCTGAATTTGCTAAACTTAAGTATTATTTATTTTGTTAATAGGAAAGGGCGGTGGAGGGAGGGCAGAAGCTAAATACTAGAAACTTATGCAAAATATTGCTATTTTACTTTGTTTTTTAGTAAATGGGAAGGTCTGTAAGAAAAAAAAAAATGCATAAATAAATAAATAACAAGAATAACAATAGCCTCACCAAGCTATGTCTAGTATTGAGTAATAAGGCATTGTTTCAATATGGCTCATGTAATCCAAAATATTTTAGGCTGAGAGCACCAAGCTCTCACTTTTAGTCCCTTTACTGTGAGCATTCAGACTCTGGACTTATGTTCTGCTTTTTGCTTAACTTCGCCAAATTTAGTGAATCAATACAGGTTTTATACTCTCAGCTGCATCTCTGTAAATTTAATTTTCATTATTTAAATACTGAAATGTATTCATTGAAGGTTTGAACATTATTATCTAGAAAAATATTTAGCACTAGGAAGAAAGGAGTCTTTCTTGCCATGTGGAGTCTTGATCCTGTAATGACCACTTTATGATCAAATACTTACACCCATAAAGAGACACACCTCAAGAGAGGTACCCAAGTTAGATATACTGTCGCTAATGATAATTTAAAAGTGAGATTAAAGCAAACTTTTGCTGTATTAAAAGTGAATTCACAAGCATATCTTGGAGGAACCATGTCTGTAGATTGTTTAGTGAGATTAAATGGAGTAGCAAATCTGACAAAAAATCATATCACTTCATATCTTAACTTTGTTGTTCATCTTCTTTTTCCCATTTTGAAAATTGTTTCAAAGGAGGTACATCATGTTGTCATCAATAAAACCTTTATATTGCCCTCTGTGGGAATAAGTTTAGCCCGTTACTAAAACTGATAACATACATCCTGCTTACTTTGTTTCCATAATCATTCCTGAAATTAAGAAAAAAGAAATGTTGCTTGAACACCTTTTTTTTTTTTATTTCTTCAATCATGTGAAAATTCATACATTTTAAAGACCCTTAATTAATTAAATATAATGAAAATAGAGTGACAACTCCTATAAACCCGTAGTTTATTAAAATTCCAATTAATATCTTTATTTATTTATTCATTTATTTATTTTAAATGTGCTTCGGTGTTTTCCTCTTATATGGAACAAACACACTTTGTGGATTCTCTAATGTTAGCCAAGTTGTGTGCTAATGTAATTAAAGACTAACAATAAAGCTGAAAGAATTTACTCCAATTATTTTTTTCCCCTGGAAGATGAATTTTTCTACTAGTCATAGCCTCTCATACTCTAACATGACCCATATGTTCCTGGCATGAAAAGATCATAGTAGATATGACATTGTTTTTAAAATTAAATTTCATGGAATTTAATAAAGTGATGTGCAGTAAAATCAACATAAATGATGAGGCTCAATATGTCCTCTGAAAAATCCTTTCCTAAGAAAGATGAAACACAAATATAGCATTTAGGCTATTGACTAACATTTGTAGAGGTTTAGATTTACTTGCCAGTCCCTACCTGCAACATTGAAGCAAGTCTGAAATGTCACAATTATATCTTCTCGTTAGGAAAGGTGATTTTTCAATAACATTAGGATAATGAAGTATTTCATAATTAAGTATTTTCAAAACAAAACGAAACAAGCACAAAAAAGCCAAACAAAAAAAACAGTTACAGAAGAATTATTGGCAAGTAGACAAATAAAGACAAATAAAGACTCTTGAAATTTTAAATGTCTTTGTTTCTTAAGTAATAAATATGCTTATTTATGGATTGGTTGAAAACTCAGGGGTCCTAATGCAAAACAAACAAGTATAGTTGCTTAATCAAAATAAATTTCTTAGCTGGATAGGTGAAAAAAAAGACAAAAAGAATGAACTGTATTCTGCTACTTGTTTCACATTCTGAGAATATAAATGTTAGGATACAGATAGCATTTCAGAACTGAATTTTCAATACTTTTTTTTTTTTTTTTTGGTCCCTGCCAGTAATATACTGTACTCTTCCCCAATAACATTCAACTGCATTTTCTCAGTTATTACTACTAACCCACTGAAGGTTTGAGAAATCAGATTCTATCATAATAACTTTGTCCTTTTTTATAAAAAAAAAAATGTTTCTGAACTAAGTATTTCTGGAAATCTTTGAAATTCTTGTGTTTCAGTTGACTGGTTACAGTATATCTGATCCAGCTATGTAAATTCTGTGGCTTGATTGAATTACAGTAGTCACTTTGGGATGGTATCTCTAGCATAAGTAGACAATTCTGCTGATGGGAAAGAGAAAATATCAGAAAGAAGTTACAGACTAATAACTACTTAGGATGCAACTTGAAATCTAACAAGACATCTAAGTGAAAATATTTCTGGCTTGCATAAATGCTAAAGCAGGTAGCGTTTTTCCCCTTACAAAGAAACATAGTCAAATGTAAATTTGGTTTTAAAGTCTGACAACAGGAAGAGTTGAATTTGATTTACTGTGCCAAATACTTTTTCTATTAAAAAAAAAAAAAAGGAACAAAATAGGAATGCTGCTTTTAGAAAAACCACTACCTCAAGTTCAAGTGGGTGCCTAAGCATGCTGCGATATTGAGACCTAGGAAAATGAAACAAGGACTGAGAATGACAATGCTATAAAAAGGGCTCTTCAGTGTAGATTAAGGATCTCATTCTATACAGCAAGCACAAGGATACTGCATTTCTAATCCTAGTTAATTTTTAACATTAAATTATTTATATAATATTAGAACTAATATTTCTAATATTAGTTAATTTTGCTCTGTTATCCTGCTTGCCACTTATCACTGTGTTGAACCAGTAGGAACCACCAGGTGTTTTTGGTCTATTCCTGAAATAAGCTCTGTGCAACTCGAGGGAATTTGATGGACGGGGAATAATGGAAACAATGACAGTGATAAAAAGTTCCCAGTCCCTAACTGATAGTCCATTAAGAAACTCCAGGCACAGTTTTGGAGAGGGGTACCCTTGACTTGGTAGTTGATAAGGGGGAGGCAAGAGGAATATAAGGATTTGGGATGCTTGAGAATTGGTGGAGGAGGGGGGATGGGTGGGTTAGGGGCTGTGCAAAATTTAAGAAACCATTATGAGAGGGAGACCAGGGAGGAACAAAGGTGAATAGAAATGAAAGGAACAAAAGGGAAGAAATTAATACACAAAGAGTTTCTGGTCAATACATTAGACCTGTGGTGATTACTGTAGTCTGTCCTTTTTTATTAGATCTGCTCTTAACTACCTTTCTGTATAATCTTACTCTCTACTCTGTGTGAGTCCTATAAGGACTTGATGCCAGCTCTTGTGGGGATCCACATGAGAGGTTATGGGGTCAGCAACCTGCATCAAAACAGGGCGAAGGTGCTCCCAGGTTTGTCCTGATCAACTGGAGCAGGTAAAGGTCCCAGTATCATCCACCAGTGCTGGACAATGGGATGTGAGACTGGAGTGCTATCTACTGGGGGTCTGGATTGTTCATACTTTCCTGTAACCTCATGTGTGGAGACATGTGCATGCATAACTTGATAGCAAACTTGAAGCTGGACTAGTTGGTGAATAGGAGGCCCTGGGTCCAGGCATCCATATCGGGTGGGCTGAGGACCAGCAGAGTTCCTGTGAGATGAATGTGAGTGTGCCTATTTGCTACCAAACATCAAGCTGGGCTAGTTAGTGAGTGGATACCCATGGAGGTCAGCATTCAGGCAGGGGTGTTAAGTGAGAACACCTGTACTGGTATTCAGGGAATCTGTGAATGTGCTTATGGATCTAGGGAGTCTGGGTGTGTGAATGAACTTAATCCTGACCAGATGGAGAGAATGAAGCAATTCTGGCTATCTACACTATATGATTCCGAATAACATTGTATGTGTGTGTGCAGTTAAAAAGGAGTGCCCTGTCTGTGGCAGTCTGTAGGTGGCCGTATTGCTTGCTGTCCTGTGTGTATGTCTTGGACTCACACAAAGTACCCCTGATGCCTTAACTTGCAAATGGGAAAGCAACAACTGCATCCATCTCCAACTGCCTGGGTTGGAGAGATCTGTGGGTATCCAGTCCTGTGGGCCTGGGCTGCAGTGGCTGGGAGGGAGCAGTCCCAGAGGCAGTGGCATTAAACATCTAGTAAAGAACACCTGAGAAACTACTCCAATTCCAATCAGTAAACTACAATTTAACCTAATTTTTCAGTATATTAACACTACTAAGAAAAACAAGAACATGACTGGATTTTTTAAGCCTTCTTTAATAGAAAGTCTCATTCAGTACTTGTATTCAGGATTGTTTCTGGGAATTCTGTAAGAAGTCACATAAAGTGAATTAAAACCTAAGTAAATGAATTAAGAAAATTATTAGTTCAAAATTCAAAGGTGTCTTTGATGCAGTTGAGAACTGTTCTGTTATATACGCTAAAACTAAAGACAACACTAGTGGCATGGTCTCAGGTACAGGAGTACATGCAAAAGTGAAAAGGTGTTGCACTGTATAGAATGCAGGAAATGGGAGTAAGTTTAAAAATTACAGGCAAAGGAAGAGTGGAAGTGTTTTGATGAAAACAGGCTACTGAATGTCCAGTGACATCAAAAGGTGTCAGGTGAAAGAATCTCAATTTCTTACTGTTTTTAAAACAAATCTCAGAGGATGAGACATTGAAGACACTTTTTTGGGTACTAAATTCAACACAGGTTCATAGTCCATAAAGCTTTTTTGTTATTATTATTATTATTATTTTATTATTATTATTATCTGCCATACAAAGGGATATTTGAAGCCTCAGATGTATAGGCAAAAATGTTTCACAGATCAAACCATAGTGCCAATCAGAAAACTTATAGTGGTAGTGACCTATGAAACTCAAAGGGCACAGTTTCCATGATATGTATTCTGAGGGTCAAGAAAGTCTATGAGGCTGAAATGAGATCTTTCTAGGTAAATTTTTTTAAATGATAAATGACCTTGAAAAATTGCCGTTTGACAGTTGAATGAATACTGTAGTGTCCAAGCAGGTTGTCTTGAAAGTAAAAGAGTATACCCTTGCACAAATTGTGGGTTCTTAAGTATATTTTTCTCATATCTTAAAGGAAAATAGAATAAAAGCAGTAGGATAGGAATACTTTGGATAGCATAAAAAGCAGTGTAGAAAGGACTCCACATAAGATACTTCAAAATCAAGCTAAAACTTTTCACTTCCATAATGACAGCCACAAAACAAAAACAACCAAAGAAATCCCAGGCAGGATAAAACACTGAGATCAGGACATAACGCTGAGATCATGACTCTTATCAAGGAGAGGACAACTAAACAGAAAATATTTTTTTTTTTAGGGTTTACAAGTTGGAATACTTGTATTTGAAATGAATAAATACAACAGTGTCTTTAATATTATTAGAATATGCTTACACACAAGTTGGAGCCAGCCTCTGGTTTCCAGCTGTTACAGGAATGGAAGCTATATCCATGGTTTTGGAAAAGAAAGGAATAACACCATTGTTAGGATATCCAAGCTGCCAAATTTTAAGTAAAAGAGTAATAGAAGTATTCCAACACTGCAATTAAAGGGAATCGTCTAAAAAACTAAGACAACTGTTTAAAGGCAACCGAAAAAAACAGTTTTTATAGTATTCTTAGGACTAGTTTCATTGTCTGCTCATTCAATATAATCCTTTTAAAATCTGGTACTAATGAAGACTTTTTTTTTTTTTTTCTTTTCCATATCTATAATTTCTAACACTCTTCAGTTCTGTTACAGCACTCTATTTCTTGTCATCATCTAATATTTCTCTCATGATACAGCTCAGGAGAGATGGCTGGATTAGGCAAAGTGCAAGAATAATTACAAGGAGAATGGCTGCAGCATTTTGAGTGCCCTTGTACAGATGACTACTGAACAACAGGAAACAAGGAACAAGGAATAGGAAAGACAAAAGCTTGAACTCTGTGAATACTAGACTGGAGATTGAAACTAATATATGAAACAGAGGAATATGTTAGTACATATGAATTGTTTTCAAAAGTGTCAAGGGTTTTCTTTTAATCTGTTGCTTCTCAAAATTGAGTGGAGCACATATTTTCCCATACAAAGGTGCCAAAGGATGAGCATACATTGCTGTTTTTCATATGGTTAATTTACAGGTATTTTTAGTAGTGGAAGGGAAGAAATTGAAGAAGGTAAATGCTATGAAAACTAAATGGGAGCCTTTGGGCCTTTAGATGTATATGCCTAAGTGCTTTATCATGAGACCTTAGAATTATTATGTATGATGAAGGTATTCATCTGATGTCATTCTTGGTGGTAAATGTTATGAGAGCTTTGTTTTTGGCTTGTGTTTAACCTTGATGTCCAGAAAAAAAAAAAAGAAAAAAAAATCACTGCCTATGGAATTCAGTATTCAACTGATACTTACTCATTAAAATAAATGTTATCTGAAATGAAACTTTTTTTTTTTTGTGACCAAGTTACTTCAAAAAATTCAGTTTCCTATCCAGTTTATTACAAAACTGAATATACCATATCCATTGATTTGTTTCTGTGCTGATTTAGACAACTACCATTTCTTTCTCTTAATGCTTTTCTTTTACTGCAGCAGTTAATTGACTTATTTTTTGACGGTGCATGTTGTTTATGCCTCAAATCCATAACAGAATTGACTTTGTGTGACAAAGTTCGCCAAAATACTTCAGACTGAAAATGTAAATAATCACTGATAGCAAGTCTCTTATTTGCCATCCACCATCCCAGTTCTAGTACAAGTATTTTGTTAGAACTTCAACTGCTTCTGAAGTAGCTTTTGAAGACATATCGTCTTGAACATAAGAACTAGCATTCAATTCCCCCAGCCCCCAGTTTTTACCTGACAGTAAGTCATAGTCTAGAGAAGGAAATCCCTGCTGAACTGCTATTTTGTTGATATTTACCTTCCATTATTCAAGCTCTCTAGTTTAATTTTGGAAGCAAAATGTAAAACTGCACTCTAAAAACAAAGGGACAAAATCTCAGTATTATATTTTCAAAAGGCTGACTGAAGTCAGTAGGGTTTATTGTTCACTTAGAGGCAACTAACATGACGTCTTTGGACCTAATTTCCGTTTTGTGAAACCCATAATTCTTTTTCTCTCCTGCTTTGTATCCAATTTTGTTTTCTCACCAGAAGCATAAATTAGGCTGTGTTCACTGTGATCCAGAGGTCTTTTCTCAGTGAATGCTTTCCAAAGGACAGACCCACTCTTCTTTCTCAGAGCTTCATTTTGTTTGTTTCTGTATGTACACAGTTAAACTTAGCTACTTTATAAAAAACACAACATTCTATGGGTCCCTCTTAGAGTGCTTTTTCATTGTGTGTAGCTCCCTTCACTTCTCTTGTTAAAATATTTCATTAATCTCTGAATTGTCTGTAAATTTAATATATGTTATGTAATTACAAAATAATTTTTACATAATAGCTGATGACTGATTAAAATATTGAATAAAAGCAATCTCTTTGATTTGATTTTTTTTGCTCTTTTTTGAGATCAATCTATAGTCTCTTCATCAGTTAGTGTGCTTTGATACTTTATAGAGCTTTATTTAAAAATTAGATTATTCTGTGGCACTGAGACAAATATTAAGTCTATGTATATGTTTCAGTGAAAAAGTTTAATAAGTCAAACTCACTTCCATCAAAGAATTATATTTTATTAGAAGTATAAATACAACCTAATATAACTTAAAAGTTGACTAAGCAGAATATTATTCTCTTACAAGTCTTTATTAAGTGAGTCTGTATTGCTATGTCATAGACTTGCCTAAATTTATGCTTACCTAACCAGATACAGCTCTTTCCGCCATTCTGCTTCTGAAATATCCCAGGCTTGTTAGACTTAACCAAAGTTTACATCAGCAGGGAAGGTGTTCTCAGTTAATTCTTCTTTTAGGGTACTTGAATGCTTATTATAATGCATTCTTCTCAATAACAAAAATTTCCAGTTCTTTACGCTTACTATCTTAGCTCTGTTTGTGACATAGTGTTGGAGAACTTCAACTCAGAGGGACTTAAATTTATTGAACCTATCCCTCTGTCTTCAAGAATGAATACCTTTTCCTGTGTTCTGATCAATATCTATCTAAACTTTTATCAAAGACCTTCAAATAGACAGATTGCATAACATCTCCACACAATGTATTCTAGTGCTTCAATGTTCTTCTTCATCAAACAATCTTTCTTATTTTTAACTTGAAATTCTTATATTTTAATGTAAACCCATTATTGTCTTATGCAACATAGGAAAGGAAAATAGACTGGTCCCTTCTTTACAGAAGCCATTTATGTATTTATAACATGTCAGTGCTCTAAGGTAAATAAACCTTTTAAATTTCTCTTTAAGGTAAAGAAACAAAGCTTTTTCAATATTTTCAGTTAGATAAGCTTTTGTAGACCCATGATAATTTATTTTTTCTTCTAGACTTCTACATTTAGTGCATATTCTAACATAACAGCTGTCCTGTTCTTTCCTACTCCACTCCCATAGTGTTAAATGGAATAGACAGTTTATCACAACTGATCTTTTCATTAATGCAACAAGCAAAGTTAAGTATTGCTATTTTTCTCAACATCAGTTATCGATGTTGGTTGTAAAAGAGCCAACAGAATGACTTGTTTGCACCTATTTTTAATTAATTTATTTATTTATTTATTTTTATGGAACAAATTAGAATCACAGAATCATTTAAGTTGGAAAAGATCATCTAGTCCAACCTTTAACAAAAACAGCTTCTTTCTTTGGCCTTTCCTAAATCGTCCTCACATGTTTATGCTCCATTTTTGTATGTATCCTTAAGAATCTGACTTTTTCCATCTTTTGTATGCTTTCATCTTATGTATGAGGTCAGTGAAGAACTCTTGATTAACCTCATTCATCTTCTGATATGTTTCTCATCTGTCTTTCACAAGAGGATGGTTTGCAATTATTTAATCACTTGAAATACCTACTTGAAATAAGAATATTTATCATATTGCTTACCCTTCTTCTTTTTTTTTTTTTTTTTGAGGGGTTTTAATTTTTCTGTTTACTTATGAATTTCATTGAAGTTACTTCTTACCGTGACATTTTTCTTAAACTTGTTGCCCAGAACTGCATCTAAAAAACTTGTAAGTGCTCCCTGCAATTTCTATATCAAGAAACATTTGCAGAGCACTCTGGACTCTGCTGGAGATCTTACCTGACAAATTAGTAAACTAAGACAAAACTAGTCACCCAGACATCTTTGGTAATTAATGAAAAGTAATGGGCAGACCATTATGATAATTTTAAGACGGACAGAATAAATAGATGGATGGAATGAAACAGCCTCTGAAAGCAGTTTATCATTTACATTCTCTATAGATAGAGTCTAGATAACTGGATTAGATTTTAATGAATGTTTTTTAGGTTGCTTATGTCTGGTGAGTTGAATCTTTCTCTTTGATACTTTGTATAATCTTTCTTTATACAGATCTTTGGTAATTGGAATTGCTTATTACTACTAAACCTTAAATTCTGAATTATACTGCCATTGATTCATAACAAACCTTATCTTACTGATATTCATGGTTTATTCTGAACTCCAAGAATGAAGGTTCCTGACATCACAGTCCAAGGCAATGCCTGGCTTGATCTTGCCAGAAGTTAATTGATTAGTTAATTGATAGCAGATGGTTTGCCAATCCATTTCAGATTTTTTTTAATTTTAATTTTTATTTTTTTCTGCAAAAAGAGAATATAGATGAAATAAGTCAATAAACTGTCAACAGAACTACTGAAGCTCAGTCCAAGAGAATGAGGCATAAATATCGCAGTGAACAATTTTTTGACTCATGTCCTAAGTGGACAAATAACAAATTTCATCTGTATATTGAGAAAGTGTGCAAGCCTTGTTTTTCTCTTACAAGAATTGTAGCTTCAGGACCATTTTGTCCAGCTCCAAAATACTAAGATAATTTGCTATAGGGGCTCTTATTTTGACAGCTGGTAGTAAAATAAATAAAAATATTCTATATCCTAAACATGTTCAGAACAGTAACTTCTACCCTTGACTATTTCACAGTCCAAGCTGTTTGTCAAATGTGCTGTCACAATAGATTCTTTGGGTAATAATTTGAAAAAATCAATCGTTCTCTCTCTCTCTCTCTTTCTCTCTCTCTCTCTCTCTCTCTCTCTCTTTTTTTTTTTTTTTTATGAAACCTGACAACTTTTCAATTGATTGCTTTTCTTCTTCCAGCACTGCACCTGCTGCTTTCGCAGTTTCTGATTAATTTTCTAGCATCTCAGTTCTCATATATTTCAGTATAACACAGAGTACAGGTTTCTGAGAATATACCAGCTGTTTTGTTCCTGCTTGGATAACCTGAACTGGAAATATTTGCCATGTTTTATATATGTGATTTGTGAGGTTTAGATAAGGAAAAACCGGATAGATGAAGGTATAACTCTTTCCTGCATACGACTATAGCATATTATGATGAAATAACATAGAAGACTAACAAGTCCAGTTTAGTATCATTGCTAGCCAAATGTGTTAAGATGATAGTTAAGACAGAGAAGTTAATCATGGTCTCTCCTATTTATCTATTGTGCAGTACATGTGGCAATTAACAATGAATATTGTGGAGTGTAGTAATTACGGTTACAGGTGAATGTAAAGTGAATGCTTACTAGGGCTGTCACTGGAGTATCCTAATTGCATTTCTCTTGTGGGCTTTTTTTCAAGGGATAGGTTTTACATAATAACAAATTAAAACTCATTTATTGGATATTTCCATTTGGAGTGAAGTTTTGTGTTGTTAAGTGCATGTTTATTTATTATTAGAAAAGATTAATAAGTGAGGGCCAGCTGTTATAAACATTTACGAACATGAGATTTCGCATATGGCTATAAAAGTTTAAGTATAATTGTTACAAACGGCTACAGTTACAGTGTATCTATAACTTAGTGAACTCTAGCCATTAGCCATCAATTACCAACAATAATGTTTGGTTAAGGCTGTTTTAATTATTTTTCCGAAGCACAGTAGCATTCAGTCTTATGTAGCATTCATTATCTCTTCTAATTGTCAGTTTTTGGAGTGAGCCATTTTAGACCAAAACTCCTTCAGAGCAGAGATACGTAGAGTTGGTATTCATACAAGCTCCTGTATTTTTCTGTCCCAAATTGCAAATCTTAAAGTTTTCCTCTGTACTAGTTTTTAGACGACAGCTTTTATTTATTACTTATTTATTTTTAAAAAGCTATTATTACTCTTTGATGAGCAACAGTGACAGATATTTATATTTTCCTCCTGTCCACATATGTAGGATATGGCATGAACCAAGCTCTAGCTGGCCTTCTAAAGTGCTCATGCTGAGCTGGTAGTAATGTCCAGGAGTTAGAAGGGACTGATCTGATGTGTGTACAAATGGTACTCTAAATATGGTACTCTAAATACTACTCCAGTACCAGCTCACTGCATATTAGCAGATATTTCTTTTGCCTTGTGTATACTGAACCTACTGAGTAATTATTAATTGTCATCTCTGAGGTATTTCTTTTGTTTCTCCTTCATCATTTCAAAAGATGCATCCAGTGGTGCTAGTACGATGACAGCGCCAACTGTATCTAGGAAAACAGATAGAATGACACAATAGTACTGTGTCTTGATGGACTGCAGAAAACAGATTTTTATAATCTATAAACTATTGGTGGAAAAGAGGTTCAATTATTCAGGGATTAAACTAAATTAAGCTATGACCTTTGTGTATTGATTTTGTCTTCTGAGGTGAGACTGAAGTTATAGTGTGTAAGAATATATATTTTGTCTACTAACAGACGTATTTTGATAGAACCCATTGAAAAGCTGAATGTCTCCATACCCCAAAATGTTGCAGTCTCATTAAATGTGCAAGCAATATAACTGATGTCGTGAATGTCTATATTCTATTTTAACCATAGATGTCGTAGTGCAGGCTATGTTAAGCAGAAAGTTCTCCCTAAATCTGCAGGCATTTCCAGTTTTTTAATCAAAGAAAAAAAAAAAAAGATATTTTTGGTTAGTTTTCATTTGTCTAAGGATGAGAAGAAAATGCATTCAATTTAACTTACTGATGTTACTTTGGTCCAATAAGAGATGACTTAACTCTTTTAAGAGCTGGCAAATGAATATTGACATGTGAAGCTTAAAAACTGCACAGAAGAGGGTAATTGGTTACAGTAGATCATTAACAATCCTTGCTTATCTCTTCAGGGAGGCACAGCTATTCTTAACTTACTAAACTGTAATGTTCCTTACCTGGGTGATGTAGTTTTATACATTTTTAGTTACTTCAGGTGGTTAAGCAATGCATCTGTGAAACCAGTCTGAATCTTGTTCAGATTAACTTCAAAACTACCAACCATGCCTTAGGTTCAAAAATAATAATAATAAAAAAATTAAGTTCAGGTATAGTAATATTTTCAAAAATGTTAAGATACATATGGGCAGTTTTCCAAAAACACTTATTTGCTTAACTTCTAGTTTTTTTGTTTGTTTGTTTGTTTGTTTTTTCCCCCAGAGGATTCTGTATTTCTGAAAAATCTTATTAGAAGACTATATGATCTGAAAACTATCATTCATGTGTTCATAAAACACTGCTACTAAATAGGTCCATGGGGAATACCATGAGCATCTCCAGCAAATTCTACTGTGTAATTTAATGTTAGCTCTATCCTGTTCAGCAATTACAGCTATAATTATCTAAGTGTTCAGTCTAAGCATTTGAATACAGAGATTTGAATTAATTTGGAACTGGAAACAAAGTTATAGACTTAACTATATGGATGGATTTTCAAATTCAGTTAAGATTGCCACATGTAAAGTCCTGTATTTTGAAAGCGTAACCTTGATTCGGAATTATAGGGATAAGCAGTTCCGCAAATCAGGATGATTATGCTCTTAATTTCTTTGTTTGCAAAGGCAGATAGGTGGGTAGGTGCATAAATACGTAGGTTAAGGTGTCTTTGAATCATGGTTACATAACTAAATCTAGTTTGATTACTGATGCAAATTACTTTCATGAAAAGGAAAATGTTCTTAAAAACATGCTCTGATATGAATCCAAATTAAATGTACATTTATTTCATTTTCTTTAACTGCATGGTATTAATCTTTCTATGTAGGTCCATCAATTTGATTCTGTTGGGAACAGTGTCTTGCAGAGTCTTTCTCCAAAGACCTTAATCTCTCTGTGAACAAGGTATAGAAAGCTGAAAAGAGATATAGCCTTCTCAGATAATTTTCACTTTGATTCACAAGTAAAATTTGATCCCTCGCAGTTTTTTTATGGAACGCTTATTTCATTTCTAAAAGGAAACAGGAGGAGTTAAGCTTAACTTTTTTTATCTTTTTAAACATCTTCTTTATCCTTTTTTTTTTTCCTGACTTTTTTTTTTCCTTTTTTTTTTTTTTTCTTTTTTTCTTTTTTCCTTTTTGGTTTTATTTATGTGGTAGACATTATTGCAAATTCAATAGTTAACACTTCGGCATACTCTGTTACCTCTTGTCTCTTGTTCTCAACACAGAAAAGTGCTTCAGAATATCACAAACTTCATGAAATGAACAGAGAATGGATAGTAGATGAGATTGTGTTTATGAATGATGAACTGAAAGCTTGTTCTTTCTTTAAAGTAATAATAACCAGGTACAGAGGGAAGTTTTTCTTCAGCAGAGTCTGTGAAGACAATTGCTTAACCTGGGTGTACCATTGTTTGACATCATCATTTCACCAAAAATAGTAGGTGAATTTGCAGGCAGGAAAGGATTTGTATATGAATTATTATTAGAAGAACAAGTAGACTGCCTAGTTACTAACAAAAAGTTAATCCTCAGGTGTAAAATTTATAGGCAGTCCTTCAGAAATGTATAAATATTCTGCAAGTAGAAATTTTTTACATTTATAGACATCATAGTTGAATGTATATTTATAGCTATTGTCTAATAAGAGACAGGAAGTCTCAGCCATAACATCTCTCTTCTGCCCCCATAGGGATGCTTAATGGTTGAGATTCGAACTCTAGGTTATACTGAGTGCTTCCTTGTGAAACCTAGCATTCTCTATAGAGTTGTTTTATAAGTTTTCTTATGTGTAGTTGGTTGTGATTGTCATATTCTTGGTATTTGCATGTGCTTTGCAGACAGTGTATTTATCGCCGGCAATCCAAAAGAACCTGTACTCCTGTTGCTTCAATAAACTACACCAGTCATTTACTAGACTAAAACTGTATTTCATTATTTGTGCATCTGTGATCATGATTATTATGACCAGACTTACATTATTGCAATATTTTGCTATTTGTGCATCCATGATCATGATAATATATCGAATCAATCATAGAATCATAGAAGTGGAAGCCACTTTCTCAATGTTCAGATTTTTTTTTCCATATAGTACTACCTTAGTATGTATTTCATTATGAAAATATTGCACTTAAAAGTGTTTCTAAGAAGGGACAGGTTACTGTTTAGTGTTGTTGGACATTAGTCTAAAGAGAAATATTGGTAGTTAAGCACAAGAAAACCTGAACGCTGTTCAAATATAGAATTCCAACTGTCAATAAAAATAACATAGAACAATCTACTAAGGAAATGAAGTTTATATATTGAAAGAAATGAATGGGATACTAAAGGTTTCTCCTCCTATCTTGGATTCATACTTCAATTTTAAATCTATTTATTCATTAGCTAGAGGTGAGAAATTGCTCTTAATAATTTCACACAAAAAAAATAAATGCACAAACAAATGTTTGAAGAATATATTGGGCTAATGTGGCAAGGTTTTGGTAGCAGAAAGAGTTGCAGGGGTGGTCTGTGTTGAGAAGAGTCCATGAGCTGTCTCATGTTTGAGAAAATCAAGTTCCAGCCGACTCCAAAAGGGACCCATTGCTGGCCAAAGCTGAGCCAATAAGCAATGTTGATTGAGCTTCTGTGAGAGCAGGTTTAAAAAAAAAGAGGGGAAAAAATGTTATAATAGCCGGGAGAGAGGAGCGCCCTTACAGCCTGTGGAGACAACCATGGTGGAGCAGGCTTTCCCACTGCAGCCCATGGGTCCCACGGCAGAGCAGATCTCCACACTTCAGCCCGTGGAAGAACCCCCGGTGGAGCAGGTGGATGTGGCCTGGAGGAGGCTGCGGCCCATGGAGCCCACGCAGGAGCAGGTGATCTGCGGGAATGCTGCCACCTGTGGAGGACCCATATTGGAGAAGTCTTTTCCTGAAGGATGGACCCCTTGCTATGGACCCATACTGGAGCAGTTCTTGAAGAGCTGCTGTCTGTGGGAAGCCCCCATAGGATCAGATCATTCTTGTGGGAGGGACCCCATGTTGGAGCAGAAAAAGAGTAAGGGTGAAGGAATGACAGAGACAAAATATTATAGGCTGACCGCAACCCATTGCCCATTCTGTGCCCCCCACTCAGGGGGAAGTAGAAGAGGTTGGATGGGAGGGAGGGATGTAGTTTTGGTTTGCTTTTAGCATTTCATAGCTCTAGAACGTAAGCAATAGACAAAAAATTATGTTAGTCTCCTTACACTGTCTGTTTCGCCCATGACGATAATGGGTGAGTGATCTCCCTGTCCTTGTCTCAACTCACGAGCCTTTTTTCCACCATGTTTTCTCCCCCTGTTCATTTAAAGAGGGGAAGTGAAAGGATGGTGTGGTGGAACTTATCTAGGCATCAGTGTGAAACCACCACAGAAGAATAACAAGAAGATGAACTATAGATGTAAGGATGCCAGATTTCTTAACAATGTGAGTCCTGCAGCTGTTCATTGGCACAAAAATTACTTGTGTTACCTCATTTTGGCCTAAATGCAGTATTTCATGTCCCTCAACTCTCTCTTATGTGCCCTAAACATTGTATTGGTAGGAGACTTATTTCCACAAAACTGTTTTTCCTTTGTCCAGCAGCTAATTTTCATGAAACTTATAGGAACCTGTATCTCTGAGATTCTTTTCTAATTAAATTTCAGTAAAAACTACATTGTTCTAAAAATGTCATGGTGGTTGTGTAGAATAAATGTTAGACAAAGCTATTTCTGAGTACAGTTTCAGGACAAGTAAATAATCCTTAATTTGGTAGCTCTTAATTGACACTATGATAATGTACTCTTCAAGGTAGCTAAGGCTTGATTCTGCGAACAGTTGTATGCCTGTAATATTCAATCATGTAGTTATGGGACAATCTTATGGCCTCAGTTTAGCTTTCATTGGTTTAAGTTTGGAGTGTGTTCAAAATTATTTTTCTGACCACAAACAAGGAAATACCGAACTTAATACTTTTTGCTTTTTTAAAAATATAAAATGAACACCTCATTACAGCTGTAAAATTACTCACTGAAACCAATAATTTCATGTTTATATTAAAATAAGAGTAAATGAGCACCACATCAGGCACTGAACTTAAGGGTATCTTTTTCAAATATATATATATACATATTTATTTATTTATTTATTTATTTATTTTTCCAGCAGAAATTGACCATGGTGATGGGAGGGAAGAATGAAATAGAACAAGTGCAATGATAATTATTGTTGGAACAGCTGAAATTCTACTGTTATAATTTCATATGATTTTTTTTAATCTGTTTTTTTTTTTCTTTTTTTCCCCATTTTTTAATTATCTGTCTCATTTACACCAACACCTAGCACTTTTTTTAAAAATGTATATATATTTTTTTTCCCAGACAATGAACAATATTTTTAGTATTTACCAGTGTATTATCAGTCATTTCACAGTGGTGAGAACAAAGCTGACTCCCCTATCTTTACTGGAAAATAGAATCTAAAGCATCCTCAAGCTGAAAGACTTCATTGTTTTTTATCACTTCAGGAGCATAAGTAGTAAATTATTATATATTTTTTTTTTCCATTCAGAACAACTTAAAATAAAGGAGGAAAAAAAAAACATCCAAGAAATAACGAATTTCTGAGGGCCCTTCAAAGCACATCTGTTCTGTTCTGCTTATAGTCAAATTTTAATCCCTTTTTAGTACCAGGTTATATGCATAGAGTTTTTTCTTTTTCTTGTTTGGAGGACTTGGGAAGCTATGTTTATACATCTATTTAGCTTAGTAAAATTACATTGTCCAGTTACTGAAATCTGATATCCACAATATAATTCTCTTGGTACTTGAGGATCTCCTTTTTGATGGAACTATGGCAACACTGATGTTTTTGCAAAGGATGAATATATATCTTAATTTTAGCTAATCAACATCATCATTCTTTCCTTGAAATATCGGAGTTATCTACAAATTGACAGAGCTGTGAATAATTTTATATCTGTCTAATCTCAACTTCAAGATTGCTCACATCAAGAATTCTCTTTGCAGCAATGAGTATTCGCTGTCCCTGATCAATAACATTAACAAAAACAGATATAAACCAGCCTTTCATGTTTGCCATATAAAGACATATGGCCTTATACAAGTTAGTCCTAATCTCAGATTATTAATCTGCACTTTGTACTGTTATTTTCAGCAATATAGAAATGCAAGTGTGGAGAGAAGGAAAGGGAAACACAAGCAAACAGATGTTAAAAGTACATTATGTTTTTCAGATATCTTATGAAATTTCAGAAGCCTGGAAAAAGTGTTGGTGCTTACTGAACCAAGTAGGAGCTTTTCCATAGTCTTCATTTGGCAGTGAATCAGGGCTACTATAATTATGGCCAAAAGCATCAACCATCTGCTTTTCAGGAATACATAAAAAAACTTGCCTGGCCCTGAAGTACATACTGGGAATGTACATCATGATCTACTGTGGTGAGGAGCAAAATAGAGTTGGAAGGATGGTGTCCGCAGCCTTCATAGGCAGAAGAATACGGAGTAATAAGGCAGATGAAAAAATGTGGCATACCATCAAAACTGAGTTATTAGCTGGGGTACATAATGGTGACAGAAAAGATTCATCTTCAAGTACTGATGAATTTTGATCACCATAGTACTTTTGTTTGTCCTTAATCTATTCAGAAATAAAACAAAACTCCTGTGAAGCCACTGTAATTCTAATGTTTCTGACATGAAGTATAAAGATAGCGATATTTAGAAAACCATTGATTTAATTATATTAATACTATAAAATCATCTCTTAATTGCATGAGTAGAAACAAAATAGACATGATTAAAATAGTGGGTCACAGCCAGAAACTTCAAAATTTGAGTCCACATTAGGTGGCAAATTCTAATGATACTTTCTGTATCCATCTAGTTCAGTTTTGCAATTTCTTTAGTTATGATAACTGCAAATGATAAGTAATTTCATAGAATCATAAAATCATAGAGTATCTGAGTTGGAAGGGACCTACAAGGATCATCAAGTCCAACTCCTGGATACACAAAGGACCACCTAAAAATAATAATAATAATAATAAAAATCAGATCATGTGTCTGAGAGCATTGTACCAATGCTTCTTGAACTCTGGCAGGGTTGGTAGTGATAATTATATTATAACAGTTGGTCTTTCATGTGTGATGAATATACATTTTTTGATGTACAAGAACTGAATGTTTATTGGTCAACAAGATATTTTTAACCATAGAATGGCTTGGGTTTGAAGGGACCTTAAAGATCATTTAACTCCAACCTCCCTTCCACAGGCAAGGATGCTACCCACTAGATCACGTTGTTCAGGGCCCCACCTAACCTGGCCCTGAACACTTCCAGAAATGGGACATCCACAGCTTCTCTGGGCAACCTGTTCGAGTGCCCCACCACCATCTGAGTGAAGGATTTCCTCCTAACCTCTAATCTAAATCTCCCCTCTTTTAGTTTAATACCATTCTGCCTTGTACTGTCATTGTCTGCCCAACAAAAAAGTCACTCTACTTCTTTTTTAGAAGTCCATCTTAAGTACTGAAAATCTGTAATGAGGTCTCCTTGGAGTCTTCTCTTCTTCAGGCTGAACATTTGCAGGTCTCTCAGCCTTTCTTCACAGGAGAGGTGCTCCAGACCTCTGATCATCCTCATGGCCCTCCTCTGGACCTGTTCTAACAGGTCCACATCTTGTGCTGGGAGCCCCAGACCTGGATGCAGGACTCCAAGTGGGAATTCAGAAGGCCAGAGGAGAGGGGGACAATCACCTCCCCGACCTGCTGGCCACTCCTCTGTTGATACAGCCCAGGATACAGTTGGCCTTCTGGGCTGCAAGCACGCACTGCTGGCTCATGTCAAGCTTTTCATCTACCAGAACTCCCAAGTCCCCCGGGCTGCTCTCAACAAGTTCTTCTCCCAGATTACACGTCTAGGATTGCCCCAACCCAAGTGCAGCACATTTGAACTTTTTGAACATCATTAGGTTTACATGGCCCACTTCTTAAACTTGTACTTGCTTATTACAAGTAAAGAAATAATAATAATAATAGTAGTAGTAGTAGTAGTAGTAGTAATAGCAATTCAAACGTATCATAAATATAGACATGATTTTATTTTGACAGAACTCTGTTATATTTATTGTAATGCACCTGTTAAGCAGTAGGTTAAAAATTCCAGTCAACTGAATTCTCCTCCCAACCTTCTTGGAAATGAAATTGTACAGCACTTTCTGTCCCTCATCAGTTGTTTGGCTAGCCCAGGGTTTGTACAACTTTAAGCTCCTGAACCTGTTACTAATGTTTATTACTAAAGCACTGCTTTGCCAAGGTGAAATATCTAGTCCTTTTCCCTTGATTCAAACATCTTCCACAGATGTAAGAAACTCAGAATGCTGTAAGTTTTTTTTTTACAGTCATTGTCTTCTGAAGTAATTAAGGTTATTTAAAATATGTATGTCTCATTTAAAAAACAAACAAACAAAAACACTTTAAAGGACTGCAATATAAAGGATGCATTGGTCATCACAACTCCTGATGATGCTTTCCAAGTGAGTAACTAAAGCAACATTTATATGGTAGCTGGAGGGTAAATACTTTTCATCTTAATCAGTGTCACATAAAATGGCTAATACCGTTTAAGATGTAGCAGTTCTACAGGTGGGAGATTATGGGTACAAGGCATGAATCCCTGAAATGTTAGAGATAAATCAAGGTTTACTAAATATGACCTTTCCTACTTATTGCTTCAGCTATATGCTTTCTCCAGACAGTGTCAGCAGAATAATGAAACACTTTAGATCATTTGTCAGTGTAGGAAAACTGATTAGCTCCTTCAACTGTGACTTGGTTTTTACAATCAAATGGGTAGGGGAAAAGTGTTCACAAAAACATTCTTCAACAACAATTCACAGAGTTTATATGAGTAGCCTGGGAGATTGTGGCTTACTCAAAAACAAGATTAATACTTTTTTTTTTTTTTTTTTTAAATGAATGAAAATGTCAACTGAAGGTTCGATTAGAACATAATGAAACTGTTACAAAAACCAACCCAGTAACCACTCATGGTTGTACTTTCCATTCATTAAGATTAATGTCATGAAGTATCATCGTGCAGATCTCCAAGATGTACAGTTAGGAAGGACAAGTTCTGTATTTACCTTTCTTATTAGGAGCTGTTGATCTGTTAGATAATGAAGCTTCTACAAATAGGTGTCAGCAATGTCAGCATCTATCTTGAAGTTTGGCAGGGTACAGGCAGGGATGAAGAATTATCTGTAGTGTTGGGACAGGATGGAAGCACACAGGAGAAATGACTTTTTCAGCTCTTTCCCACCTTTTTTTCCTTCCCCCTCCCCTCTTCTCCCTCCCATCCTCCAAGCTTATAAAAATAGCATGGTCTTTTATTATTATTATTGTTATTTATTATTATTATTATTTTTCAGTGGTTTATTATTATTATTATTAATTTTTAATCTTATTCCTTGGAAGATGTGACCTAAGCCTTTATCTTACTATGGGATCTAGGCAATGAAGCTGCTGTTTTATGGTTTCTTTGGAGTCCATTTCTCCAAAGAGAACAATTTTAATGCTGTTTCTTTCTGCTCTTCCCCTGCCAGTTCTTCTCTCTTCCTTCTCAGAATTTTTTCCTGCTTTCATAGTCATTCTCCAAGACATTGGTATGCCTTCTTTAATTCCTCTTTCTTCTTTTATTATTATTATTATATATATATATATATTTTTTTTTTCCCAAAAGAAATCCTGGCATCATCCTGACAGCAAACCTCTCTGACCTCAGACTTTTGGTTTGAGCCTTAGACATCTGTGGGATTTTATAGGCCTTCAGGCTATTCAGTGCTGCAGCTGTGACAATGACTTTGATTGCAGCAAGGGAAGAACAAAAAATTGGATAATGTTTAGGCAGAGCGTGAAGAATTCACTGATGTCTGAAGCTATCTAAAGTTGGCGAATGTGCTATTTTATGTTTGTGGCTTTTTTTTTTTTTCTCTACATGACAGAACAAGTCAATGCATGCTCCATATGATGATGCATAGTCAGGATGGAAATCTTAACTTTGCCATTCTCCCTCTGCAGGTGGGTATGTCTGGCGGTCTGGGATGCTCTGGACAGTGACAACATGCCACTGTCTCACAGGCAGGCTAGGAACCATTCTTGGCTAGAAAGTTTGAAGCCTGTAGACAGAAATGAACAGTCAATATGGAATGTAGCCTTCCTTCTACAGGAGAGACTTGTTGATTAATGAATGATCTGCCTTTGGACTTGATCCAGGATAGAGGAAAGACGGAAAAGGATTGAGATGGATGAAATACTCCATCCAGACCCCCACCATCCCAACTGATTTGCCTGATATTTTATGTTCCTTGCTTTATGCCTATATGTTGCTGAAGTTAAATGACAATTGCGAGACTGCCAATGATTGCCAGCAGGTGATTTATAGGAGGAGGAAGCTAGCACATTTTCATATGAAAGAAATCAGCATTTTCTACCTTCCTCTGTAGGCGATCATTTCTTTCCTGTCTCTCATGAGAATACGGTTGCAACCTTTCTTAAACATAACACGGACAGAACACCAGTGTTAGTTTCCTACAGTTCTTTAAATGCCATGATGTAATGCATGATCAATGATGTTAGAAAAATTCAAAGATAAATTTTGCGATATGAGGGAGCAAAACTTTTGGAAAGAGAAGGAACTCTCTTTTGATTGCAGGTCAAGTCAATATTAAAGGAAGCTAGCTGGACAAAAGAGAAAACAGAACATGAGAGAAGCCCCAAACTGAGAGAGCCTGTGAAGCAGACATGGAGAATTGAAAGGACAGAATATTCTAGCCACAGTGTGTAAGCTGAGTCAGAGAAGCATCAGATTTTTGTTTGTTCACATA
>NC_049170.1:89309286-89329286 GCF_009769625.2 Cygnus olor | reverse complement strand
AAAAAAAAAAAAAAAAAAAAAGGCTGTAAATTAACTGTGCTTGATTAGCGGGGGGGGGGGGGGGAAGAGGTGAGATCCCTGCATCTCAGCAGGATATGGGCTCGACCTCTAGCTTCTTCAACTGCTCCTTATCAGGCTGTCACAATTGTGAGGCACTGGTCCAGGTCATACTGATCAAACAAACCTGCCTTTTTATGCAGTTGATATAAGCTGCTTCTCTGTTTGTGATCAGCCATCCAAGAACCCTGATGTTTATCCTCTCAGTCTTAGGAGCAATAAATCCTCAAAAAATATTTTAGTGATTTAAAAACAAAGAAACAAACAAACAAAACCCCTCAACTCAAATCCTCAAGAAAACACTAGCTCTTGGTTTTCCTTTTATCCTACTGTGTTTTTTTTTCTTATTTATTTGCTGGGCAGTACAATTTGTATAACACTTTCCAGTGATAGCAGCATATTTTTTTTTTTTATGCAAAACCAATATTACAGTTCCATTAAACTACTAAGATTAAAAAAATCAATTGAACTCATGCATATAAATTCCTAGGTTTTGCACAGGAAAAACAAAACAAAACAAAACAAAAAACAACAACAACAAAAAACCTCTTAGCAGTTGTTCTACATGCTCTCTATTGGTGTAAGTTGATGGCTATTACTAATGTTTATGAAAAAATGTTAGAAGATTTCTGAGCATGGCTTTGAAACTACAAAAATTTAAGTTAAATATTCAATGTTAAATAAACAAATCTTTAAAGAATATTAATGGATACCACTACTATGCATTTGTCTGATCCACAAAGCTTTCTGTATAGAGATGTAGTTAATATGCTGTTATCTACTGCTGTTTGACAATGTAGTGTAGTTTTTAATCACATTTCCTGTTCTATCTTCATGTTTTAATTCCCCTTTTGTAATTTACGTACCACTAAAGATGTTTCACATAGGTGCGGCACAGAGCAGAATAACTGCTGCTGTGAAACACAAGCTTTGACACTGTCAATCAAATTATTCTCTCTGCACAGTAACTTTTTAATGATATCTGAGAAATTGTTTTAACTCACTACTTCTGTGAATGCCAAATCACCATGTAACTAAGATATATGTAATTGTTCTGAAAATCAGAACTTTGATTCTCATAAGCTGTCAAGAAACTGGCTATGACTGTTATGAGCTTCTGATGAAAAAAACTCTTCTTAAACTGTAGGTATTGTCTTGCTTGATCTTAATTGATAGAGCTGGGAATTACCTGAGACCTTTCTAATACCAATCCTTGATCAGAACAGCAGCTCACCAAAATCAAGACCATTTACTACCAACAAATCACGTTTAATAAGATGTTGTCTCAAGCCCAGGATCATGTTTTAATAGAGGAAAGAGTGAAGCAGCACAGTGGAAGTGAACAATCACTTCAGAGGGATTACCTGTCTGTAACGGTTTTCTAACAGAAGCAGTCATTTGCTCCTACACCAACTGGTTCCCAAGTAAGGATTTGCTAGTCCAGGCTTGGTCTATTTGTTTTTAACCAACTTTGATTAAAAGCCCCCCCCCCCCTTTTTTTTTTTTTTTTTTTCCTGAAGAGGTTTATATATAGACTGCAGTACAACGACCAATAAATAGAGCTGATATCTCTAAACAGATACCTCTTTTCTTTCACTGGTCTATGTGCACATATCTACCATTTCTTCAGAAACATTAATATTTTATTCTTTAAAAAATCTCTAATTTTCCCTGTAGTCTGATGTGTCATATGGACCAGGTTGTTCTTTTATTTATTTATTTATTTATCCAAAAAGAAGTTAATTTGAACACACTTGTATCTAATAAGTCAAGTTTTCAAATATAACCTTGGGGGAAGATTTCAATCAAGAAGAAAAACTTCACTTTCTTGATCCTTATATTATGACACACCGTTAAAAATGAATAAAGAGATTCAGATTAAAATCTGCTTGTGCCACTCTAGACCCATTTATATAAAAATTACTAATAATAAAATATTTCTTAAGAGGGAGCTCTTAATATTTCCTTTTTATGCCCTTTATAACTGTAGGCAGTTTCATTGTACCATCTGAGAATACAATAAATATCCATAATTTACTCTGTGTGATCCTTTCCTCTTTTACATATTATTTCTTTTTAAATTATGTCTAGAGTGATAATAATAGTGTAAAAAAAATAAAAATCATAGAGTCATAGAAATGCTATACCCCAAAATAGTAAGTGCTGCCTGAATAAGACAAAGATAAATATTTTTTTTTTTTTTTTTTTTTTTTTTTTCCCTGTCCCATGAAGATCATAGTATATTTCAGGCAAACATAAAAGGCTAAGTCACTCCTTAAACCAGAGTTTTAGCAGAAGATTGGTGGGAAAGTTCCCTAAAGATTTCTGCCTGGATCCTGCAAATTGTGTTCTCTCTAAATCAATCTCTTAAGTTAGTCCAGAGGTGATGTGACCACGATACATATTTATGCAGTTCCCCCTCTTCTTCAAACGCCCAGATGAGACTAGAGAAAATCTTCGTGGCCTGACCAGTCTGGTCTTAGTCCCTGCAGAACAGTGTAAAGGTCACAGTCATGGCTGTAACGGTTTAATGCAACTGAGGCATTGCACTTGCTGAAAGTGATCGTTATCCAAGAACCACAGAGGAGGAAGGTATAAACAATCCCAGGTACAAAAAGTATGGAGCAGCCTGACCACAGGGACCTGGTGTTTCTCGTCTTGTTGTTGTTTGAAAAGAAAGATATGGTCCTTTGAACTTATTTTTTGTAAGAGTTCTAATGATCTGTCTGTGGCCTGACTTTTTTTTTTTTTTTTTTTTTTTTTTTCCTGGATCCTTCTAAGCTTTTACATAACTTCTACATTTGCTTCTTTTCAGCTGCAGGTAATATATTATTTTACATGTAAATATATTTCTCAAAATTCAAGCAAAGAGTCATGCATTTAAGCTGGTCCTTAAAGTGTGCCTTAGCTTTATGCATTCTGTAGTCATCAGAAAAGAATGATTTCATTAATTTTTGAAGCAACAGCACTGGCCAGCAATTTTAAATATATTTTCAATCTGCATTGCTTCCCGTGACTTGGAAAAAATTAATCTTTTGCCATCTATATTGCTGTAGTGTATTTTAAGCATTTTTTTCCTCTGTATCCTGTGTTTTGTGTGGAAAAAAATGCGCTTGACAATTAATATTATATAAAATACAAATGTATATACAATGCTTACAGTATATTGTAGTTTTCTTGCTGAGAGAGGCTATTTTTTTTTTATAATTGCTACAGAAGGCTCCATTATAATTGGATTTATTTTCAATAAACTTGATCATTCTACTCATTTTATATTTTGCTGCACCTTAAGTACTCTAATTATCCTTTTCTGCTAATCGAAGTGGTTTCTTTTCTTGTTTTATGCTATTTCATCAAACTTACTTTTTCATTACTTTTGAACAAACTATAGCACGCAGTTTACCATCTGTTACGATATTCTGCTTCAAGTCTAAGAAGAAGGGCTCAGTTTGACACTCTCTCCCTCCAGCTCTCTTCTCCACCCTCTCTCTCTTCCTCTTTCCCCTCATCTCTCTTTTTGCGCATGTGTGCAGAAAATGCCCTCCTTTTCAGCTATTCAAATGATATATTCTCTACCATGTTTCCAGCCTTCCGGGCATCTAATGGGCAGAAGTATCAGATTCTTATAGCCTATCCAGTACTTATCATACTTTGAATTGGATTAGCATCTGGCCTGCAGCGATAAAAACAAAAATAAACAAACAGTAACAACAACAAAAAACATACAGGGAAACAAAAGACATTTCTAAGAAAAAAACTTTGAGTGGCAGATGTAGTTGTTTCACTTACTGAAGTTCTTTTCCAAGCATCTCCACTCATTGCAATGTTGATATATATATTTTTTTAATATTAAAAAAAATAATAATATATATAGATATATATAACAGTTACACAAATTTTCTAGAGTAAAAAGTGATCCTTCTGTTAGAAGTCACAGAACAAGGTTATATAATGATCTCTTGATCCCCTAAGTGTAGTTCTCACAAAATGATTCATGTTAACTTCAAATATGGCACCTATTTGTCCATTTTTTTAATGATAACATTAAACATATTTAATGTTTTTTTATGCTTTAGGCTAAGTTCTTTCATAAAATAATACAGGACTGCACTCCATAGATAAATAAATGTGCTGAGGGCTATGAGTGACCAATGCCTGCATTACTCTATAAAAGGCTTACAAAACTCTCTTCCTCTACAAACTGGGGAGTTAAGCAGCTTAGAAACTATTAATCTTTGTTGTTTCTAGAGAGAGAGGCCATTATATTTCTCAGCCTTCTTTCAGGGCAGTTCTGTTTGTAAGAGACGTAAGAAGTTGTAACTAACAAACATACACAAGTGTGTCTGGATACCAGATGCAGCCTCTGAAAGCAGCTTGCAGTATAAATTTATTCTCAGTTTACCAGAAGCTTACAAATGATAGAGAATGAGAAAATCAGTCATTTTTGTTGCTGATAATCTAACTGCTACTGAGAACTAATGCCAGTTTTACTAGTCTTTATTGCATATTCCAGCAGATCATGTTATGCACTTAGATGCCAGTGAACTATATGTTAACTCCCGTGTCTGTTTTGCAAAGTATAATTTATCATCCCCTTTTTACAGATGGGAAAATTGAAGCATGGAGAGCCAATGACAAATGATCCCCTCACTACCAAGAAGAGAACCAACAACATTTCAAGTCATGACTGTGTTTCCACCTTGACATACAATGATGGGTATGTCACGTTCCTGTCACTGATTTAGATGACAACACAGCTGTGAATATCTGGTGCAGTGGGCCTGAGTGTCTTTGCACTTCTTACTTAGCTGCTTCTTTGAAATATTACCAGAGACACTGGAAGATGTTCATGGTTGTTGCTAAGAGAACAAAAGGCGCTGATATTTTAATTCATGTTGTGGGAATGTTCACAGCTGTCAAACCTTTTTGAGCCTTCCTGTGAAACATTTAAGTTTGGTTTGCTTCTGAGCATTTGTCATCATGATTTTCAAACATTCTGTCATTTAAAGTTGATCGATGGGGCAGTCGTTTCCTTGAGCATGCCACTCAGCAGAGACTGGGGCTGTAACACCGTCCTCTCTTTACCCTTATTCTCTTTTCATGTGGGGCATTCTCCATGAAGGCAAAGCTCTGGTGAGCAAATTATATTCCACTGGGCAAGCACTAGGTGGCATGAGTCATTTTATGGGCACTTCGGTATTTCAGCTAACTCCATCTGTTCAGTAAGCTAATTACAAATGCAGCTTCAAACACAGATTAGAGCTGCATCATAAAGTTAGCTGGAAGTGATTTGTATCCATGTGCACTGTACGTTCTTTATTTTGTACACCATGCAGCTGTTACATTTGCTGATTGTTCCAGACTCAAATTGGGGCAAAACAGTGATATTCCTGAGACTGTTTATTGTGATATGTGCCATGCTTTGTGTAGTTATACATAGATATGAAATCTCCATATCTGAGGAACTGTTTGAAGGACAGAACTGAAGAAGAGAGTGCCATTAATACTGGCTTGGAAACATCCAAGGCTTAGATCATTCTGTACAAACATATCTAAAATCTTATATCTACTACTACCCATGGTTTGGGGAATAATTAGTTTTATCATCATTAAATGTTTAAATTAGTTAAATTAAAAACAGTGGCTTTTTTTTCCTTTTTTTTTTTTTTTTTTTTTTTTTTTTTTTTTTTTTTTTTTTTTTCCCTCCATGTTAAGGATTACACTGCTAAATGAAGACAAAGGTATTACTTGCAATTTGTAGACAGACACAGGCACACCGGTCTGACCAAAGCAGCAGAGTATTCGTTCCTTCCTCAACAACTACTTCATGGAAAGACAGAAGCAATTCCTTCAATAGGGCTCATACTTCAGGCTCATACTTCACATCTTCAACTCCTACCACTCCTAGAAAATTTCCTTCAAGAGTAGATAGGAGAATTTTCTTCTTTCTATCCATCCCACTCTACCAGTGGAATCTTTCCTTTTCCTTTCCTTTCCTTTCTTTCCTTTCCTTTCCTTTCCTTTCCTTTCCTTTCCTTTCCTTCCTTTCCTTTCCTTTCCTTTCCTTTCCTTTCCCTTTCCTTTCCTTTCCTTTCCTTTCCTTTCCTTTCCTTTCCTTTCCTTTCCTTTCCTTTCCTTTCCTTTCCTTTCCTTTCCTTTCCTCTCCTCTCCCTCTCCTCTCCTCTCCTCTCTCCTCTCCTCTCCTCGAGTCTCCTCTCCTCTCCTCGAGTCTCCTCTCCTCTCCTCTCTTTTCCTCCCCTTGAGTCTCCTCTCCTCTCCTCTCCTTCCTCTCCTCTCCTCTCCTCTCCTCTCCTCTCCTCTCCTCTCCTCCTCCTCTCCTCTCCTCTCCTCTCTTTTCCCCTCTTCCCCTCTTCCCCCTCTTTCCCCACCTTTTCCCCCCTTTTTTTCCCTTTTTTCCTCTTCCCCTTTTCCCCTTTTCCTTTTTCCTGTGAGGCTGAACAGCTGCATCACTATGTATTTGATAATACCTCTTTCTTTACCTCTTATTCCTCTATACATTCATTTCTGTGCTGTTTAACCAAGAAAGCATAAAAGTGTAGGCTGGACACATTTGACAAAGAAAGGAATTTGTCATTGAATTCCTTAGGGAGGGACACACCTTTCAGTAGCCTGAATAAAGTACTTGAACCCTGTAGAGCAGATGAAATTGTAAGGTAAAACTTGCTTCTTGACATGCCTCTGTTGCTTGGATCCAGCAAGCCCCCATGTGGCTTTCTAGCCATTCTGGCTCCCATTCAGGTATGTTTGTCACCTGCCATAGACACTGTAGGGGCTCTGGACACCTAATGAAAAATTGTGTTGTTAGACAGATACCAAAGAGCCCAGACAGAGACAATCCTTTTTTATTTGCCGATGAATGTCTAAGCCAGTTCAATTTTATATTTGGAAGTTCATGAGGTTGATAGTATTTCCTTTCTCATGTATTAGTGATGTGGCATGCCCATTTTTCTTCTGTCTAACACTTCACTAGGCTTTCAAACATATGACTCCTATCTTTTAGGTAAAAGCCTCTACTACTAATTTATGAAGTGTTTGACAATAGAGCTTTTTAGATGTCTTTTAGTTCCTCATCTTGAAGACATTCCCAGACCCAGTAAATACTGAAATATTTTGTGTCTAAACTGAAAATATTGTCTGCAGAGCTAGAAGTGTTGTTTCAATATATACCATTCAAAGTTACCATGTGAGTCAGTAGCTGAATTTGTGATTTTCCACCCTCTATTTCACAAATATTTAAACATAGATGTGTCCCTTTAAAAAACTTAGTTTAATTAAGAACAGTAGACTGTACTTCATGTTGCATCTCTTGCACTTTTTTCCTAACCCTTACTTGTGAGTATTTAACATTTTATGACTTTATTTACGCTATTGCACAACTCATCACTATTTTAAGTTCACAGTATCACTGCAAAGAATTTTAATTATAGATTTATTTGTATATTTGGTATATTATGTGAACATTTTTCTGCCAGTCTACAGGTTGGCTCATTACATTATCATCTGTGTGTGTAATAAACACATATCATTGTAAGATATTAACCTTTCTCTGGGAAGGAAAAAAAAGTAGTTATTTGAATCACTGTATTTGGTTGAGCTAAACTACCTAGTAGAAGAGTCCCAGATGTTAAAAAATATTTTTTATATCAAATGGGAAGTTTTATCTTGGAATCTCCAATTTTTTTTTTTATTTAATCTTTTATTTATTTATTTATTTATTTATTTATTATTATTTGAAAAAGGCTCTGTATCAACTCCTCTCAATTTTACTTTGACCATAAATATTTATCTGGAATTATGTTGCAAAATGTAGAACTGGGAAAAAAAAAAAGTTGATGTAGAAACAAACTGAGTAATATTCCCCAGGGACTTGATCATGACATCAAGCCTGTTGGCGTTCAAGAAACATTTGAACAATTCTCAGACATACTGTTTCATTTTGGGGTGGTTCTATGTGGAGCTGGGAGTTGGACTTGATGATCCTTGTAGATTCCTTCCAACTTGGGATATTCTATGATTCTAATGTCTCCTTATGTTTGAAAAGTTTGTCAGAGTTTAAGAGAAAACATAAATTAATGAAAAGAATGGAAGATGAAATAGGGCTGACCAGTAAATAAATAAATAAATAAATAAATAAATAAATTATAGAACTAAATAAAAGTGCATAATGACAAAATTTTGTGTTTTCTGCACTTGCACTTTTAGAAATTCAGTTTCCTGAATTTCTAAAGAGCCTGGCAGCTTCTTTGAAAGCAAGAGTGTCTAGGGTTATTCAAGTTAATGTGAAGAGGACACACCTGTAACTATTCTTCCTTCATTGTTTTGCAAACTGTAGTTTTCAGATGCCTTCATATTTGAGGTTTTTATAAAATTTCTTTATCCTCACACTCTCAAAAATATCAAATGGGGAAATTCTAAGAAGTGGCAAAAAGGGAAGAAAAAAATCAAAAAAACTTTCAGAGGAAGCAAGTTTTGCTTCATTTCTAGTATTTTCAAAATCATTCAGCAAGTCAGTCTGTTTTCAAGGAATAAAACTCATTTTGCTTTTGTAAGTTCTAAACATTATATCTTACATTCATAGCTTAAAGATGTTGAATCAAAGGACAAATAGATACCATGGAATGGAACAGATACCAAAAAAAAAGTGCAGAAATTATTCCTGAAGATGTTGAAATGGTCACATGGAACACTTGTTTGTTTCACACAGTAAAATTAGAAAACTTTTTTTGTTTGTTTTTAGCTTAAAATAATAGACAGAAATGGATCATGGATGCATTGAAATGGTCTTGCAGGTCCACAGCTCAGATACATTATAAGAATTTATTAGAACCTACAGTTTTGGAGCTCTCTATCTGTCTAAAGACCCTTGAAATGAACTCCCATCACCACATGGACAGTCACTGACCAAACTGTTGGAGATTCGGTTCCACGTGTAAAAGTCATCCAATACAAAAGTTCTCAACAAATTAATGAGTTTGGTATTGATTTTGTTTTTAAAATACAGTCTGTTTGCAAGTACCTGTGTATGTGTCCCTCATCTCCTTACAAGTCTGTGCTGGGTCAAAACACTGCCATGTACTTTTTCTTTTTCCCGTGTTTTGATTTCTGTGGGAGGAAACCTGAACAAGAGGGTAAAAGGAAGTCAAGAAGCTCAAGCAAGTAATCATGTGGATAACCAAAGAACAGGATGCTAAGGTGTGCTGGAGAGCATAATTGATTCACAATATCAACTCTCTCTAAAGGTGACTATAAGGTACACAGAAAGAGAAAGACAGAGACATCTGCACAGGGTGGATAAGATAAAAAGTTGCACATGTCATTTGTTAAGATCAGCTAAAATGGCTCCTGCTGCTAAGGGAATAGTCAATATGTTTAGGATGGTGGAGGGAGGGGAAATAGTGATTTTTGTTTGCAGCAGGTGGAAAAGACAAAAGAAAATTGACTATCTACCTGAGTCAACAAAATTCATTTTCGTTACCAATTGCCAGTTTAACAGGGGGCATGAAGTCTCTGAATCAATTTTCCTCATCAAAATAACTGAAATATTGTGAGTTAATTAATGCCTTACTTAATTTAAGATCATATCCCATCCTGGTCTAACAGACACTTGCTTCCCTTGCAACCTACCAGTTGGTTTGCAGAGAAACCTGAAGAGTCCCTGCGTAATGAGACAGGATGTTGGGAGAAATATTCAAACCCCAAATGAGAACTAATTTATTTATCTATTTATTTGTTTGTTTGTTTGTTTGTTTATTATTCCCAGAAAGGAGATGATCAAATTAAGATAAGGACTTTACAAAGCACTTTCTCAAGGAAAAACACAAATTCTTTTGGTATTTTTTTAATAAATTGCTTCAGACTTATTAAAATCTTGGGGGAATCCAAACTGAAAATAAGTCCGGAACAAACAGTAACCTAATAAGAAACTCATTTTGAGAAGTGTTTGTATGTTCTTGGTTTAATTTGTCAGTACATGTCATCATATTTTCAAATATTTTGGATATTCAAGAAAGGAGAAAAAACAACATCATATAACCAACAGAAGTCAAGAGTAAACTGTCAAAGTTGATGTTTCATAGACAATTAAAAAGTGGTATTTATATTAATAAAATATTTGTATTTATATTAATAATAATATATATATCCATAGAAGTCAGAAATGATTTATTATTTATTTGCAAACAGAAGATAAGAGCTACATTTACACTGCACAGTATTCACACAATAGTTTGACTAATTCTAAAATAAACACTGATGGGGGGGGATTTACTGTGAAAAAAAAAAAAAAAAGAAAGAAAAGAAAAGGTCTTTTAGAATGAAGGAATTTCTTGTTGGTTAAAGAGTAAGATTTCTGGTTAAATGTTGTGCTAATGCCCAGTCTGGCCCCAATACCATAATTATAGTAATCAAACTCTATTTATTTATACTATGCCTCTTTTGTACTAGTCTCATGCATACTAAATATTTATAATTTAATCTGCATTTATAGCTTCATATTGGCAGCAGTTTTTAAAAATATTTAATAAACTACTCCACTTAACGACTTATATACCATTTGGGAATAATGCAACGGAATTGCTGGCAAGTTATACCACTTCCTAAGGTGCTCCTTCATTCCAGAACAAACTTGACTGTATTCAGTTATTAAGTAATCCATTTAACAATCTTGTATGACATCTGAGATCACATTGAACAATTTTTTAGCATTTCTATTTTTACACATAGCAGAGTATACCAGGTTTGAGATCCTTATTCTGTTATACTTGTTAATGTTAAGGAAAATGACGCTTCAGTCTGATTCATGATTGCTGTTGTTTTTCTTAAGCAAATTTGGGCCATGTATTTATTAAAAGTGATAAGACCCATCCTTCCAGATGATCTGTATCTCTAAAATAATACTCAGCAATATTTCAGAGTCTAGACTCTCTTGAGCCTTATCTTTGTATTCAGAACTTTGAACTTTGAAAAATTTAGAGACATTACTAATTGAGTAATTACAGTAATAAGTTTTAACTAGAAGAAAACGCTACATTTTTGAATCAAATTAAATCACTCACTCTTAATCATTTCTTTTATAAGGTTGCAACATGGACTGAGATATGCTCAATCCAACATCCAATAAAGTGACACAACACCATATCTAGTAATCTAAAGGCATAAAGACTTGTAGTTGGGAGCAGATGAGTTTTAAGTCTAGAAAATAATCCAATTTTCAGTACTTGCATATTGTTTGAGCATCTAGCTACTGGTTCACAGGAAAAAGAAAAAAAAAAAGAAGAAAAGAAACAAACAAAAAAAAACTACACAGGAAAGGCATGTGCAAATCAGCTGCAGCCTTTAATTTACTGGAAGTAGAAATTATAGTGCTTCTGCAGTATCAGCTCTACAGTATTCTAACCAAGCTTTTGCAGCTGTGAATTGCTTTTGCCTTGAAACTAATTCAAAATGCAATGTTTGCTTTGGAAAGGGCCAAATCACTGCAGAAATCTTGGTCCTCTGCCTGCTTCAGAGGGGAGGGGCTGAGGCTACAGATAATTTGTGCTTACCAGGGTGAGTAGAGGAAAGAGTCTTGGCATGTAGAAAAACAATAATGAAAAGCAGAGTCATAGACTTTAAAAAAGTAAATGGGCTTAATTTAGTCACTCTCACACATGTTGAAATGTTGAATTTTATTTATTTATTTATTTATTTATTTATTTTCCCCATCTGAAAGATCATTTTGCCACTAGCTCTTTTTAATGAGTCATGTTGAATATTCAATTATGTCTCTTAAAAATGTCTACATTAACTACCTATGATCCCTTATCTAGGGCAAGAAAAGAGAACACTTTCGTTAATTATGTAGTGCCTGGGGAACCCTGTTTTCTTTAAAGGACAGAACAAGTAAGGATGTTTATAGATCTAGTGGGGTATAATAAAAAGTGCCAAATTTGCACTTAAAGTCAACAGGAGCCTTCTTTGGACCTTTAAAAAGTTCCCCTGTTGTCAAAGAATGGGAGTGCACATCAGTTATTTCATGTTAAGTGAAGAAATAAAGGCTTTGGGGAGAAAAAAAAAAAGGAATCTTCACAAGCAAATTTTGACTTAGCTGAAACATTTCCTGAATCTATAAAATGACCAATAATTTGTCTACAGAGTAGTTTAAGATAACTTCTCTTCTGTTCTGAGAGGGTAGGTGGCATGGTTAATTGCTACCACCTTTCATAGCAGCTTTAAACTCCAAGGTTCATTCTTCATGAAAATAAATAAATAAATAAAAAATAAATAAAAAATGGGGGCTAATGGCAGTCTTGCCTTTCATGAGGCACCTTTCCTCTCACTTTATATTCTTCCCTCTTATCCTTAGGTACTGCATAAAGAGGTCCAAGCTAGAAGCTTGGCTGCTCTGTGCTTATGTGTTTTCCCTAGAAAGACAGAGAGGCACCTCAAAGGATGGTAGGACCCACTGGTGAGTTTTATCATCCTTTGTGGATACCTTTCACTGTTTTGATGTCAGAGCTTTTTTTGAGGCAATGGCTATGAGGATAACATTTCAGTGTATCATGTGGGATGACTGTAGGTCTGCAGTGCCTTTCATAGAATCATAGAATGGGAAGGGTTGGAAGGGACTTTTAAGGTCATCTATTTCCACCCCCCCGCCACAGACAGAGATTCCACCCACTATATCAGGTTGCCCAGGGCCTCATCCAATCTGATCTTGAACACCTCTAGGGATGGAGCATCCACAATCTCTCTTGGCAACGTGTTCCAGTGCCTCACCATCCTTTGAGTGAAGAATTTTCTCTTAATTGTTACTCTAAATCTCCCTAAATTGCCCCTCTTAGTTTAAAAACTTGCTGAAGGTGCACTCAATCCCATTGTCTATGTCATTGATGAAGGTGTTAAACCATAACGGTCCCAGGACAGAAACCCGAGAGAGACCACTTGTCACTGTCCTCCACCTGAGCATGGAACCATTGACGACTGCTCTCTGGATGTGACCTTCAAGCCAATTCCTTATCCACTGAATGGTCCACCCATCAAATCCATATCTTTCCATTTTGAAGATCAAGATATCATGAGGGACTGTGTCAAATGCCTTACAGAAGTCCAGGTAGATGACATCAGTCAGTCTTCCCTTGTCAACTGATACAGTCATTCCATCATAGAAGGCCACCAGATTGGTCAGACATGATATGTCCTTGGTGAAGCCATGCTGGCTATCTTGGATCACCTCCTTATCCTGCACGTGCCTTGACACTGCTTTTAAGAGTATCTGCTCCATGATGGGACCCCCAGCAAAGGAAAGATGTGGACATGTTGGAGCTAGTCCAGAGAAGGGTTACAAAAGTGATCAGAGGGATGGAGCACCTCTCCTAGGAAGAAAGGCTGAGAAAGCTGGGGCTGTTCAGCTTAAAGAAGAGAAGGCTCTGGGGTGACCTTATTGCAACTTTTCAGTAATTGAAGGGGACTTATAATAAAGGTGAAGAAGGACTCTTTACTCAGGTAGATAATGATAGATCAAGGGGGAATGTTCTTACACTAAAAGAGGAAAGATTTAGACTAGGTGTTAGGAGGAAATTCTTCACTGTAAGGGTAGTGAGGCACTGGAACAGATTTCCAAGAGAACTTGTGAATGACCCATCCCTGGAGGTGTTGAAGGCCAGGATGGATGGAGCCTTGGCCAACATGATCTGGTGGGTGGCATCCCTGCCTATGGCAGGGAGGCTGGAGTTAGATGATTTTTAAGGTCCCTTCCAACCTGAGCCATTCTATGATACTTTGATTCTATGATCTTCCCAGGCACAGAGGTGAGGCTCACCGGTCTGTAGTTCCCCAGGTCCTCCTTTCTACACATTTTAAAAATGGGAGTGATGTTTCCCTTTTTCCAGTCACCATGGACTTCTGACTGCCACAACTTTTCAAATATGATGGAGAGAATCTTGGCAACTACCTTAGCCAAATCCTTAAGGACCCTGGGATGCATGTCATCTGGCCCATAGTCTTGTACATGTTTAGTTACATCAGGTGGTCTCGAACCTGCTCTTCATTTACAGTTGGAGGGCCTTTGCTCCCTCAGCCCTCATCTTCAAGTTCAGGGAAACGAGACATGGGAAGCCTGACTGGCAATGAAGAGTGAGGTAAAGAAGTTGTTGAGTACCTCAGCCTTCTTCATAGTTCACCCTTCTCATCCATCAGAGAGGTCACACTCTCCTTGGCCTTTCTTTTCTGACCAAGGTACCTATGGAGTCCCTTCCTGTTATTCTTTGCATCCCTTGCCAAGCTCAGTTCATCCATGCCTTGGCTTTTCTGATCCCATCCCTGCACTTTGAGACATCATCCCTGTACTTTTCCCAGGCTGCATGTACCTGCTTCCACTCTGTGTTCATTTACTTCTTGCACCTCAGTTTGGCCAGCAGGTCCTTGCTTAGCCATCCCAGTCATCTGCCTTTCTTGCCCACTTTCTTACACAAGGGGGTGGAGATTTCTCACACTCTAAGAACGCTGTTCTTAAAGAGTTCTGATCAGTTCCTCTGTCCCTACAGACAATGTTCCAGGGGATCTCATCCACTAGGTCTTTAAATAGCTTGAAGTTCACTCTTCAGAAGTTCAGAGTTCTGACTTTGCTCTTTGCCAAGCCCGTATTCCTCAAGATCACAGATTCAACCACGGCATGGTCACTGCAGCTCAGACTGCCTCCAGTCTTGATCTCTTAAATGAGCTCTTCTACATTGGTGAGCACCAGGTCCAGTAATGCTTCTCCTCTTGTTGGTTTTTCTGATACCTGGACCGGGAATTTATCCTCAACACACACTAGGAATTTCCTGGATTGCCTACAGCCTACTGGGTATTTTTCCTAGCAGACATTTGGGTGGTTGAAGACTCTCATTAGGATGAGAGCGTGTGAGTGTGATGCTTCTTGTAGTTGAAACAAGAATGCCTCATCCAGAGGCTCATCTTGGTCAGGCAGCCTGTAATAGACCCCAACCACAAGATGTTCTTTATTGGCGTGGTCCTTAAAGTTTACCCTCAAGCTCTCAACCTATCCATGGCTGTTTCTCAGAGGTATCTCTTTGCAGTCAAATCTTTCCTGAATAACAATAGAAAGTAGGAACAATGACTGACTCATCTTCCTGATGACTTTTTTTTTTTTTTTTTTTTCATTTTCAGAGCCATTTTTACAGGTAAAAGCAAGAGTTTAATGGAAACTTTACTTTAAAGCAATACTATCACTTTTCTGCTTCTTGCTAAAAAACACTGAATAAAACTAAAGTTATTGCTTAGCTGAAATACCAGAAAAAAATAACATTTTCTGTATTTTTTTCCCAAATAATACCTACTTCCTTCTATGTTTATGCTTTCTGAAGCTTGATGGTTTTAACTAATTGTGAGTGGAAAGATTTTGAAGACATTTAAATGCAAATTTTTACAAATTCTCTTTCTTTATACTATCTTTTGTTAAAAATAATTCTTCAATTTTGAGAACTTTTGAGATCGAAGTGTACTTATTCAGAATGTCTAGTGTGAAAGACTTGTGAAATTTTTGGAAGGCATCAGTACCATACAAAATATTCACAAGCAAAAAAAAACAAGCAAGATCATTTGAACAGTCTCATAATAATGTTTTTGATGAAAAGAAACAAGAAACATATATAAAACAGTCTGGGGATTTCTCTTCATGTTTATGAAGCTGGCAAGGTCTACAAATCCATTAATACAAAGTTCAACAGTATCTTTTGGTTACAATACATTCAATGGCAATTTAGCCTGGCATAATCCTTTCATTAACATATATATATATAATACATATATATATATATATATTTTTTTTTTCCCTTGAAAGAACAGATGTTTTCAGACAGGAAAAGAAAGCTGAGGTTCATTAGAGACCCATACAATAACTAAGCTGTTTCAAAGAAGTAATTCTTAGGCAAATTAACCGTGTGTCTCTTGTCTTGGCAATGAGACGTTTGGGGGTATGGCTTCAAAAGCATCTTAAAAAATAAAAATTAAAATTAAAAAAAAAAAAAACAAAACATTTTTTTTTTTTTGTCAGGACAATTACTCCCTTTCTAATAGTTCATTTTCAGCCAGTTGCTGGTCCAGTTTTCTGACCATACTGAAGTGACTGACTTCAGCAGTTACACACACAGACACACACACGCCCTCTCTAACACACACAGGCATTTGATAAATATATACTGTCCAAATATGTCATATGTATTGCGTTTGGACTACTCTCCGGTGTTCAGAGTCAGAGTTGTACTTAACACTTTAATGCTATGTGTTTGAATGAGTTCATAAATGTAATACGGTACTTGGATTTTGTTTTTATCACATAAACTGGCTCACACTTACTCAAAACATAGCTGTTCATAATATTGGCCAGTATCTATGGAACTTAGCATTCCTTCTAATAATGTCTGTTTGTTTTTTAAAGCTTTCCTTCTTGCCCTTTTTCCACTTGTTTATATTCATTTGAAGAGAACTTGAATGCAATGATGTATGCAACTTGAATGATACAAAATGGCAAAGCCTGTAAGAGAAGTTATGTTGAGTCAACAGAGACTGTTGAGACCAACAGAGTCTGTTGAGACCAACAACTCATTCGTTTTCTTTGGTGTCTTCTCTCTGAAAGTGGCCATAATTGACTGCCTGTGAAAGATGGATGCTTATGGATCCCTATGCCCTACTAATTAGAGGGAAAGTCACAGTTTTCTAAATGCTTTTGCAGTCTCCATCTATGTGTTTCAAGATTGACATGTCTTTAATAAACCTGAATGGATGTCACTTTTCTAAATGCACATCTCTGCTACCCATGTCAATTTTTAGCTACTCCTGTAAGTGTGGCAAAAGAGTAGTAAGTTCATTTCACATTGTTAGAAATGTTTTGCGAGGTAGATTGTGTGTTCAGCCCTTACTTATAGGCAGTCTCCACATTTTTTTCTCAAGAGCAATCAGATAGTAGACAGCATTTTGAAATTCTTAATATTATTTAGATATTCAACATGCCTTTGAAAAACAGTCAAAGTCAAATTCAGAGATTATATTAAGATATTCTGAGGAAATCAAGAACTGTTTATTTGTTTGGTTGATTGGTTGTTTTTGTTTTTGTTTTGTTTTGCTTTGTTTTGTTTTGTTTTTGGTGAAATACATTGGTTTTGAAATTTTATCTGTCTTTATGCATTAGTACAACTTACAGATTCATTTTATAACTTTTTGCTCATATAGATGCCTTAAGAATAATTTCATCCATCCATTTACAAATATTTTTAAATGTATATATGGGAGTTGCCGATACACTAAGATACTAGTTCAAATTAAACTGGATAATGTAATCATGTCTTGTACCTATTCCTTTTTTTGTATCTCTGTGTCCCTTTACCTACTCTTCTTCTTTTCATCTTAAAAATTAAACATATTTTTACTCTTTATCATATTAGCATACAGGATCAACTTAAAGAGTGGTACATAACATATTGATAAATTGATGAAAATGAGAGGAAAAATTTGTAGGATTGCTTGGGGAAATCTAAAGAGAGCAAAAAAAGAGTTTAGAATAGTGTAATGTGCATATTAATGAGTCAGAAGAAAGTACCAATTTATATCATTCCAATGTCTTCAATCTATTTCTAAATGTTGTCCCTAGTGAAAGAAGTTTAATTTAAAAAATATAAATGCTCTCCAAGTTCCTGAACTTAAAGAGAATGTAATTAACATCTGTTGCCAAGTAAGCTCACTGCTTATTTAAAGAGTGTAGGCAGAAAGTACTCTGAATCTGTGAGGTGAAACCACACGAGAAAGTGTCCCATCCATTGTCGTTTGTCACTGCTCAGCTTTAGAAGAAGGTCAGCAGGAAACAGTTCTTCTTTGTAAACTATGAAACACATAAAATATTTATTTATATGTAAAATATGAAACAACAGCATTAATACTTTCATTCGAATGCATATTTCTCACACCAAAATCTTCTGTGGACCCTACTACCATTGTAAAATTTTGACCTCCATTATAACCAGCGCTATTGCCATTATTATTTTCTAGGCTGAAGATAAGTGATAGGGTTGTGTCCCTGGTTTAAGATAACTACTGGAAAATGCTGACTTTATAATACTGACTTCTATCCCTACAATATCAAGATCTTACATTTAAATTAGAAACATAACTCCTAGTACTGGGAAGCTAATAAAGGACTAAGTTTTTCTTCTAATCTTCTATAATTTCTGATTTTAGTTTCAACCCAATTCTTAGTCTTATTGATGAAAAGTTGGTTTGTGCTTAGATTTAAATGTCCTGTACAAAGAATAAATAAATAAATAAAAAGTTTTAGCTCATTTAGAACTGGGGAAAATAATTGTAATCCTTTTTTATTAGTATTATTTTATTCACTTTTATTTATTTATTTTTATTATTATTATTATTATGGAATATACCTCCCAGAAGGTTTTGCTAGCTTGAATTGACGGAGGTTAGTTTCTATTTCAGAACCCATTTTTGCACATGAAGATTAAGCTAAAAGCAGATCAGAAAAGGTATTTATATTCTGTTATCCATGGAGTTTCCCTGGATTTTCCCTAAGATTTCAGTCATCCTGTATGGCAACAGAAATAATATTCTGATTCAGGCAGTTACTTATCTAACATTTGGATAATCTGCAGTTAGTATAGCCATTCACCATGCGTGTAATTTCTCCCTGAAAGCTATTTCTCTTCAGCTTCCTTTACAAGAGGGGAATGACATATTCACTTTTAGCAATGACACCAACTCAAGGTAAAGGTAAGATGTGTGCTAGCTGTTGATGGTTGCCCCTGTAAAATAGACAGATATCTGTATAGACCAACGTTTATTCATCCTAACCATGTTATTACAGTCACTGATGAAATGAGTGGTTTGTAATATTTACACAATACGAATTTTATTTGCCTTAAGTGTTTGAAAAGTCATGCTCAGTAATTGCAAGGAAGTTAATATTTGTTGCAGGATAATTTGCGCTAATTAGATTAAATTGAATTGGTTGAATTGCTGACTATACTATAACATAAAGCTCCTGCACATCTCCAACAATATCATCAGAAATAATAACCAATAATCTCAGAACAGTTATAAAGGTCAGTATGAGCATATATTAAAGTTTACCCCACACTCTGTAACAGTGATTCCTTTTCTTCAGGCTTAATGCATACTGGAGGATTTAAAGAGTTTGCAGAGTAACTATTTTATTTTATTTTATTTTATTTTATTTTATTTTATTTTATTTTTACTTACTTTACCACCTGTGTCACGTCTAAGGTTAGAGAATTCTTCCTGTCCTCTTCCCTTTACACTTAAAAATTTACTTCTCTCATGTACTTTGTTTATATGACAGAAATATTTATAAACAGCAATTTGTCAAACATGTTTGTTTTTTATTTTTATTTTTTTTTCCCATAACCTGACTACTTTTTAACCAGATAGTTTGAGTTAATGACTTTGAAGCAAAACACAGCCACAAAACATAAAAATTTGTCTGTCACCCCAAAGTGCTTAACACTAGTGGAATTAAATGAAATGAAGCTCAGCGACATCTTTGCTAGTAAACACAAGTATATACTTCCTTTTGTGTGTGTGTGTGCGTGTGCTTGTTTGTTTGTTTTGGTTTTTATTGTTTTGACTTTTTTTTTTTTCATAAAAGAAATCTGAATTCACTTAACTGGTAAACAGTTCATACAGAAGTCATATTGCAAGCTGAAAGTAATTGAGAGGTCAAAGATTTTGGGGATAAGCTTTCCTCAGCCTGAGATAGCTTAAATTGCTTGTAACTTGGTAAGCAAGAGATAGTAGCTTGCTTTGTGAGGAGGCAATGAAGCCTGGTTTGCACTATTTTTCTCTTTTGTACACTCCCTGATTTCTAATAAGAAATAATCAATTTAGCTTTTCCTTTACTGAGGGCACGTAGATATGCTCTC